>NC_140937.1:18211950-18479450 GCF_014529385.1 Adiantum capillus-veneris
AAGGCAGATAGAAAAGCAGAACTGGCACCACATGGCGTGGGACCTGCACCGAATCTAATGAATGAAAGTACAAACTTTGCCGCTTTTGGGGCAAAGTGAAGGATCAGGAAGCTCTTTTGAAGGAGCCAAGGCCAACTTCTTTTCACTTGGAATTGGCGGCTCGATTTGGAATTACGCTCGACAGACTGACGCCATAGGCGGAGGTAGTTCGACTGGCACCCAGATGGGATGTTACCATTACACGGAGCATTGGCAAACTTGGTTTGCAATGACAGGGGTGTTCAGGGCACGCGAGTGACGTTCTACTAAGGATCCCTTGGTACCACAAGAACTACGCCTGTGGTTGACCGGGCCGAGAAAGCGACTTTGATAAATGAAGGGCTTAGAGATTGTACTTGATGAACTTTAGTTTCTTACTCATTCTTTTGGGAGAGAACTGAACGATGGATAAAGGTTGAATATGTTTTGACCTGATCAAAAGAACGCCAAGATTTTTCTCCACACTCATGCTGATTGCTTTTCAGAGGGCCTGAAGATCAAACCATTGATCTGATACCTGGAAGCACGCCACCAAACCGGCCACCTTACCGTGTGAGCCGAGTACAGAATGAAAAGATTATGAACCCAGTGAAAGACCTCTTGGAAAAGGGTCTTGTCCAGCATAGTACTTCACCGTATTGCTCTCCACTGTTGTTGGATTTGAAGAAAGACGGATCTTGGAGAATGTGTATTGATTATAGCGCTCTCAACGAAATCACCATCAAGAACAGATTTCCGATTCCTAGGATCGATGATATACTCGACAGGTTACAGGGATCGTCGTGCTTTAGCATGATTGACTTGAAGAGTGGATATCATCAGATCCGAATCGCGCCGGGAGACGTCTACAAGACGGCTTTTCGGATGACTTTTGGGTTATTTGAGTTTTTGGTGATGCCTTTTGGCTTAACCAATGCTCCTGCGACATTTAACCGGATGATGGACAGGATTTTTCGAGAGTACAAGCTATTTGTTGGCACTTTCTTTGATGATATCATTGTTTTCTCCAAGAATGAAGCAGACCACATAGATCATATGCTTCAGAGATACATTTTTTTGGGGACACTTTGTCTCAGCAACAGGAGTGCAAATGGATCCGGCCAAGATAGACACTATTTGTGATTGGCCCGATTTGAAGAATGTCCATGAAGTTGAAAGCTTCTTGGGACTATGTTCGTACTACAGACGGTTCATTCGAAAGTTTACAGAGGTTGCTTCCCCTTTGCATATCTTGATACAGAAAGGAGTCCCTTTCTCGTGGGGATCCACAGAGGTGACTGCCTTTCAGACATTGAAAGAGAAATTGAGTACAAGACCAGATTTGACTTTGCCGGACTTGCAGAAGTCATTTGAAGTATTTTGTGATGCTTATGGTCGTAGTCTGGGTGCGGCCTTGATGCAAGAAGGCCATATCATTGCTTACGAGAGCCGATTATTCTCTAGGCCGGAGATGACAACACAGATTTATGAGAAAGAGCTTTTGGTGGTTATCCATGCTCTTACTTAGTGGCGGCATTACCTACTCGGAGCGGATTTTACTGTCTTTACAGACCATTAGAGTTTGCGCTACTTCTTGCCACAGAAGCAGCTTTTGGAAAAGCAGATGCGGTGGGCGAACATCTTGTCACAGTTTCACTTCCAGATTGTCCATGTGCAGGGACAGAAGAATGTGGTGGCAGATGCTTTGTCTCGAAAGCCGTTGGTTCTGGCTATTTCCGCGATACATCATAGGAGCTTCGAGGATATGGTCGATCAGTATGCCACAGATACAAATTTTGCAGATATTTTCACACGGATACGGGATGGGGAGATAGTAGCTGGATACTCCCTTCGGGAAGGCTACTTGATGAGAAAGACTATGTTGTGCGTTACACAGCCCTTGTGGGAAAAGGTTATGACTGAATGCCACTGTCCACCTTTTACGGGTCACTTCGGCATTGCTACCACCATGAAGGGGTAGAGAGATACTTCTTTTGGTCGAGACTCAAAAAGGATGTGGAAGAGTTTGTGCGCAGTATGCCAGAAGGTCAAGTTTGACAGGCATAAGGCATAGGAATTGTTACAGCCTTTACCCATACCCACCCGCCCCTGGGAAATTATTGAAATGGATTTCATTTTTGATCTCCCGAGAACACAGAATGATCACGATGATTTTCCGATTACATGGCACGTCTGAGCCGATTGTCTCCGACAGAGACCCCAGATTTATGAGTTTGTTTTGGAAGGCAATTTGGGAGAACATTGACACGCGGTTGCAGTTCTCGTCATCGTTCCACTTGCAGACCGACGGGCAATCTGAGATTGCCAATTCAGTGGTTTTAGATTTATTGAAGTCTTGTATCTCGGATCAGAAGACTCAATGGGAAAAGAACTTACCTTTGGTGGAATTTGCCTACAATAACAAGATACACTCTTCGACGGGGAAGACGCCATTTGAGATTGTTGAAAGTGCTGCGAAGGTTCCATCCTTCCTGAGCACGAAAGATTAGATATTTGAAGCGGATGAATATTCGCAAGATTTGGATACGGCTGTTGCCAAGGTTCGCGAGACTTTGCAGAAGTCTCAAGAACGACAGAAAAAGGCAGCGGATCGCTATCGTCGCGACTTGAAACTGAAGGAGGATGATTGGGTGCTCTTACGTTTTGAGAAGGCACGCCTAAGAAAGAAAAAGGGAAAGGAGAGGCTTTTTCCAAAGCTTAGTATGTGATACTACGGACCTTTCCAGATTATGAAAAGATAAATGATGTCTCCTTCCGATTGAAACTGCCAGATACTTGGAGGATTCACAATGCATTGCATGTGAGTCCGTTGAACCCTGTTAAGGGTGATGTGCCTGATGATGGGGAGCCTGATGAGCAACCCGCAGTGGAAGAAAACGAGGAGACCCTTGTTCCTGAACAGATTTTGGCACATACGGATAAGGTAAAGTCCGAAGGCGGTTCTTGGTTAACTTCAAGAACTTTCCTGCATTTGATGCGAAGTGGATGGTGGAGGAGGACCTAGCAGATACTCCTCGTATTGTGAAACTTTGCCTCAATGTTTTGGTTTAGCATAGTATACTCCAAACGGAACCCAAAAATTCAGCTTGGCCGAAGATCTGGTGCAGTGGGATGCACAAGAGGGGAGTTACTCCGCTCCTTTGTCAACAGATGCCTTGATTTTGATACTAAAGTCACTGATGTCTCTTTGAGCTTCAGGGATACTGAGAGCTGACAGTATTCTGCTGGATGACTTTATGAAATGGAATTCCTGATAATGATACTGATTTTTTCTTGACTTCTTTTGAGTGCAGGAACTGATAGCCGAAATGACTGCAGCATTTTGGTCTGATTGATCTCGATAGACATGGTTGTAATAGGGGTTAGTCAATCGGACATCGATGAGGTCCTGATTGGACCTAGATGTGATTGCTAGCTACATTGCCGATAAATCATGGTCTAAGATCCGAATGAATGTTGAATGTCATGTGATGTCTGGTGATGTCGTATGATGTGACTATCGATTTTGTACATGTGCTAGATGTGTGTTCCTAGTACGTAGGTACTAACAGTTAGTGTCTGCTAAGACGGTTTATGGCTTTTGTCGGTTTTGCAGGCGTAATCGCGGTCGATTACAATGCTTTCAAGAGGGGGGTATGTCACAAAGTGATGACGTGGCTATGGACAGCAGCAACCCTAATTTCTGCCGAAACCCTAATTTCCGGAAATCGCGGAGGCTAAAAAGAAAAGATTTAAAAAAAATAAAAAAATGATGAGCGACGCAAATTTTGCTTTTTCTCTACGCAATGAGAAAGAGAGAGAGAATGCTTTTGCTTTCAAGTTTTGACTCTCTGTGAGAGAGAGAGAGCAATTGCTTTTGATTTGAAGCTTTTGGGCACCCCTTGTAACCTTTAAATTAGTGGTGAGGGCCTCACTTCTCAAAGCATCTGGACGCAGAGTCTGAGAGTGAATCCCGACCCACTCTCTTGTACTTTGAACTGATTAATATAAAAAGAAATACCGAAAGGGGCGCCAGTCTTTGGGGCCAATATCTCTAGGTACGGAACTCCGCCGGGCCAGTGCAAATCTATTGTGATCTGTGAATTGTTTTGAAGTGGTTATTTGGTGCTGTCGCGGTTGATTCTTGACTTGGAGTGTCCAAGTCTGTTACATCGCTGCCCTGCGCGCAACTCTTAGCACTGCAGGTATTCTGAGGTTTCTGCGCGTTCTACACCTGCTGCTCTTGCATTGTGGAGTACCCCCGCGACGTGCAATGTATCAATGTTCTGCCCTCACCGTGGCGGTTTGTTGCCTTTGCGTCTTTTTTTTCCTCCTCGTACAAATAGCTCTTCTGCGTTAGTTCTCTGGTTTTTTCAGCACAGATTTCCACACAGTGTTAGTTTGCAGATGTATGCTCTCTGTGGGGGATATATATGCTTATGAGGTTTTTGTACATAGTTTAAAACAAACAAATCAAAGTAAGTCCTCTGTGGTGTATACTCTGATTGGTTTTTCTCTTTAGTCGTGGTCTAGTTGTTACATCTCAGATTTCTTGTGTGTTTATAAGAGTTGGAAAGCTATGGGTAACGCCTCAGAGACTGCCTCTGAAATCAAAAGCTGTTTGTATGAAGATTTCGAAGAGGCCCTGAAAACTTGGAATGGTCAGGCACTTGCTGTCGAGGTGCGTATTCTAGTGTAGGACCTTATGGATTCGGTAGCGCAATATGCCATGAATGCGGTCATTTTGTTTTTCGTGGACAAAATGCCCACTGTGCGAGATGTCGGACAATGGCTTGATTTCCTTCTTAAACGTTAGGCTGTCCGTGGCGTTTATTTTGGTGCTCGTGGTTTCTATGAAGTTTTAATGGCAGATACTGGAGCTAGAAAGCTTGTGCTGGAAACGTCTCCCCTCTTTTTTGGTATGCAGAAGACTCATGTTTTGCTGTGGGCACTCACCAAAGATTATCAAAGTCTTATTCGTCACAAATGCCGAGTGTGGGTGGAAATTGTGGATTTCCCTCGCACGTGGAGACATTTCCTACCGTTGTTGGCCGCACAGCTTGGTAAGGTGATTTGCCCATCAAAATTGGATGCGAACACCAATAGGTTTTGCATTATTTGGGATATTGACAAACAAACCCCATAAGGAATTATGGTTGATTCAGGAGATCTATGGGTGGGCAAGCATCCTTTTAAACTCAAATGGGGCAAGTTTGCAAATTCTTGTTTTTGATGTGGTAAATTTGGTCACATGCAATCTGAATGCCCAGAACCGGTTTTACAACCCCCTCTCTTGGCAATCCCTTCGTCTAACCCTGCCCCTATAGGCAAATCTGTCATTGAAGGCAAGCACAATGGAGTCTCTATTGTAAATGTAATGTGAAAAAAGGGAAAAACTAGAATCCTCAGTCTGCTGATGCAGAGAATGGGAATGCTGTGAAAGGCAAAAATGTTGGGTCAAGTGATGTTAACTCATAGGTGGTGCCAGAAAAGACAGTAAAAATTCGTACTCCACCCTCCTCCCGTAATTATGTTCCTCTTGTTAACTCTAATAAGAATGTATCGTTCAAGCAACTTCCATGTAATGACAACCGCACGTTGATTGATGCATGGGAAAGCGAGGCTCTCTTACAAAGAGGTACTTCTTGGTGAGACTTCCACACCTCATGTAAATACTGTGGACACGTTTCTTGCTTTAACTCAGCGGATGGGTTCTGGTATGGATGTGATGGATGGAGATGTGCATATGGGCACATCGACTTGATCTCTATGCTTTTTTGCCTCTTGTATATATGATTTCTTATGCATAGTCGCATTAAATGTATCTCATACAATGTGTGTGGGTTATGTAACCCTGATAAATGGTGACTGACCTAGCACTATGTACATAATTGCAGGGCAGACATAGTTGTTTTGCAAGAACATAATCAGCATGAGTTCGTTGGTCAGTGTTCTTATTTTGGCGGTTATTGGATTGCGTATGCTAGTTTGCAGGGTTATTCAGGTTTATTGATGCTGGTTCGTCATGAGCTGTAGCTTGTTCTATTGTATAACGATCCGCATGGCCGTTGGATGGTGGTACAATGGTTCTTGAATGGTTAGGTATATGAATTTGGAGGCATTTACGCATATACAACCTCTAGGCAAAGGGCTACCTTATGGTGAGACATCTCTTCTTACCCATGGACTTCCAATGCATTCCTTCTTGGTGATTTTAATAATATCCTTGCTATGGATGATAGTACCATAGACACTTCACACATGTTGCTTGGGGAAAGGCAAGAATGGGTTCATCTCTTTGCTTCTACTTAGATGATTGACTTATGGCGGCATTTGCATCCAAATGTCTCTGGGATTTACTTTTCAGCATGTTGCTCACTCTTCTTATCGAGCACAATGGGATTGCTGGTATTTGCTTAATTTGCAACAGTATGAGGATTTTGCTTGTGACATGAGCATGGATTACACTTTGCGGTTGTTAGATCATTACCTTGTTTTGTTGACTTTGAACTTTGGGGGCAGTCTCTTTGTGATCGGCCTTTTCTTAGGAAACGTCTGTTACATATTAACAGTCCTCATCTCAATCATGAGGTTTTTCGAGACATGATTTCTGATATTATTCCCCCTCTACTTGTTGACATGCATCTTGATCTTGATGTTGCTTGCTATCGCTTTGTCATGAGGGTGCAAATTGTTATTCATGACTATGGCATGCATTACATGCAGTGCACTTAGAGGGATGTCATTGTTGCGAAACAGGCTTGTCAATGGTTGCAAGTATTGGCTGATTTGTGGCTTTTGTCTAACTTTGAGATGTCGGAGTGGTGTGAAGCTTGTGTGTGTATTCAGCATAATGATAAGCAAAAAGTTGCTAAATGGCAGACGCGTGCCCGCCAACAAGCTTTCACCCCACCCGTTGCCCAGCCCGCCCCCGCTGCCACCCTGTCCGCCCGTTGCCTGCCCCGTTGCCCGCTGCTTGCCCATCCTTGGCCGCTGCCCCACTCGCTTGTCGCCCCGCCATTCGCCTCAGCCCACCAGCCCCGCCTCCCAATACCTCCTATCCCGCCAGCCCCGCCTCGCATCCTCGGTTTCTATGCTCGTCATCTACTCGGGCGCAGAAGGCCTCCTCTTGTCAACGACTCTTTGCCTTCTCTTCACAGCAGCAGACACAGATGGAGGCTCAAGCTCCGCCACAGAGGGACTCCTCCGAAGTCCCCTCGCCCGACCCCGCTGAGCCCACCATCCGACTTGCTCTTTCACTGACAGAGCAAGCGAGCCTAGCCGCATAGGTAGAGCGCTTGTAGGCGACTTCTGTCATCTGCAAGATTCTCGACACCAGACCTAGCAGAGGAGAGCTGCGTGACCTTCTCCAAGCTCGCCTCCTTGCAGAGGTGGGCAAGATCTTGGACGTTAAGATCCTCGGACGAGGCTACTATCAGATCGAGTTTGAGACCTCCGAGATGGCGTCCAAGGTCATCGCCATGAGCCCCTTGACCATCCGAGCAATTCGAGCCCACTTTCGACAGGGGAGACATGGTTTTGACCCTGCTTCAGATGTGTTGGTAGAGGAGGCAGACATTCCCATCTCTGTCAGCTTTCCTGGTTTGCGGAGGGAGTACCTACCACTTTTGTCCAGGATAGGCTCAACGATTGGGACTATCCTAGAGACACCTCGCACGGCAGCCTCGGTAGCTGCCAAGGCGGCCAGCATTCCCTCAGTTCGCGTTCTGATTAGGGATACTCACACTCTCTCGAAGGTCATCCTCCTTCCTCGGGTGAGTGGGGGTTGGTTTAGACAGAGTGTGGAGTATTCGGGCCCCTCGAACCAGTGCTTCATTTGTCGACAGATGGGCCATCTTGCGAAGGCTTGTCCACGGAGGAGGCCTCGACCTACACCACAGACTTAGCCCCAGCCTGCAAGGGCTGGCCAGCAGCCACAGGCAGAGACACAGAGCACACAGGTAGAGCCATCCTCCAAGCCTGGGGCTCCAGCGGAGGAGGGATGGCAGTAGGTCCCAGGCTCCAACGGAGGAGGGATGGCAGCAGATTCGTGGTCGACGCTGGCAGGGGCCACAACGACAACATGGCACTCACAGTGGTCCTCAGGCGCTTGCCCAGTAGCAGTGGGTTCCCACGGGGAACCGATTTGGTCCTCTTGAGCAGGACGAGGTCCCTGCTTCAACCCCCACCTCAGCTTCACCCTCAACAGCCCCTCCTCCCCCTGAGTTCCCCCCTGCTCATCAGCCTTCCCCCCGCCTCCTGCTCTTGCCGCCTCTCCTCCTCGCCCCTCTACCTTTGCCGGCCCCCCCCACCCCTCTTCTCCCCCACCTCCCCCTGCTCCTTCACCCCCCCCTCCTGCTCCAGTTCCACAGTCGACTCAGGCGGCAGGGCCATCTCCTACTGCTAGGAGATCTCTTGGCAGCACCTTTGCCACGAGTCGCTTGGCGAGAGAGGGACAACCTTTCTTGCAACCCCCTCTACATGTACAGACGTCGCAGTCCCTCGAGGTCTAATGAGCTTTGACATTCGGCGCTGATGGGACTTCTTTGCCTACGACTTTACACGCTTTCTCGACGACTCCTCATGAGACCTTGAGGCAGCCTGCTTCAGGGTTCATGTTCTGTTCCTTGCAGCTAGGGGGATAGAGGCCTTGGACTCAGCAGTTGGCTTCTCTTTTCCGCTTTGCAGCAGGGACCAGACTGAGTGGACCCTCGACTTAGTGTTGGAGTGGCTGCATACACAGGTCCTAGAGTTCTCTCACCACATGCGAGACCTAGGAGTTACAAACATGCTTTTGACTCTATGGCCATTGGCGAAGTTTGCGGTGACTTCTCCAGATGCAGCAGGATGTAGACACATTGTGATTCACTTCTTTGCTGATACTCAATGCTCGCCATGCTATGTATACATTTATGAGGATTCCTAGACAGAGGAGGTTGCTTTACGTACGGCTCGGGCTACTTGGGCTTGGGCCAGACACTCTTTGGAGTCACGCCTATCTAAAGGATGCTCGGATGCGGATTACTCCCCATCCAAGCCAGCCTTGAAGATAGCACGTTTAGCTGCTGCGGTAGCATCTGTTCTTTCTCGCTTCCCATGAGGATCGTCTCATGGAACGTACAGGGACTAGGTGGGCCCCAATTTCAGCGTCAGAGGGGCCGACTACGTCAGGAGCTTCAGCGGTGTCTTGTGGGAGGAGAGATTGATCTCCTTATGCTACAGGAGCATCATCTGTGTGAGAGCCGCATTAGACGTTGTGGTCAGCTCTTGCGTGGACGATATGATACTTTTTGGTCAGTTGCTTTTGGTCCTGGAGGCATCCAGGGTGGGGTATGTATGACTATTCCGGATTCTTTGCAGTAGGCCATTGTGGGCAGAGGGATTATTGTGCCAGGCAGGGCTCAATGGATCACTATGCAGGTTCAAGGTTGCCTTGTGGGCTTCCTGAACATATATGCGTCCAATGTGGCGAGTGCACGAGCAGAGTTTTGGTCACAGATAGCTGAGTCTCTGCTGCAGGCAGAGCAGTGGTGCATAGGGGGTGATTTTAACATGTTGGAGGACCCTTCTGACAGGATTGGTGGTAGCCATGCTAGTGTGCATGGAGTTGAGCTGGCAGCTTGGGAGAGGTTTTGTATGACTGTGAGGGTTTCGGATGTGTGGCAGCACTCTAGCTTTGTGAGGCCCCAGACAACCTGGCCTTCTCAGTTCAGACCGCAGAGTGGGAGGAATGAATCTATCGCGGATAGATCGCTTCTACACTAGTGACCATTTCTGTGACCTTGGTGGGACAGTTGGCATTCTGGCAGGGACCTCCTTCTCGGACCATGTACCAGTGATCCTCACAGTGGCAGATAGACAGAGGAGGGAGAGCACGATGCTTTGCATCCCTGAGAGGGTCTTGCTGGACTCTGCACTCAAAGAGCGAATAGAGGCTCTCTGGACAGAGAGCATGGACATGCAAGATTCTCCTGTTGACAGAGTGGCCTCAGGACTAGCTCAGCTTAGTCACTTCTTTCTCCAGGAGTCTTTGGCTCGCTTGGTTGCAGCGAGAGAGGAGGACCGGCGTCTCAGACGGGGCGTTGCTTCCTTGCAAAGGATGCAGGAGCAGCATCCAGACAGTCCTTGGTTAAAGGAGCAGTTACAGCAAGCTCGCCAGGAGCTGGCTAGCACAGAGGAGCGGCGCCATGAGTTTGCTTTCCATCGACAGGCATCTCAGTGGACGCAGGTGGGTGACAGAGTGACTGGTGCTTTCTTGGAGGCAGTGGGACCTCGGCATACGCATGCCAAGGTCAGTTAGCTGAGGAGGCCCGACGGGTCAGTTGCTATTGACTTTTACCGTGAGTTACTATCTGTAGAGCCTCAGTCAGAGCGTTAGGATGCATGCAGGGAGCAGGTGTGGGCACAGATGCCTTGCCTGGTGACTGAGGAGATGCGTCAGAGGTTTGAGCTGCCACTTCAGCTTGAGGAGTTGCACACGGCTCCTAGTGCACTCCCCCGTGGTAGCTGTCCAAGTGAGGATGGCTTGACTCCCAATTTTTTCTTGGAGTACTGGGACTTGCTTGGCCCAGATCTCTGTAGTGCTTTTCAGTACATCTTGCACACAGGAGAGATGCCTGACAGCATGAGTGAGGGTCTCATCTACCTCATTCCCAAGGAGGGTGGCTCCTTGGATGAGATTCGACAGTGGCGCCCCATCACCATCCTCAACTCAGCCTACAAAATTCTTGCCAAGGCTCTGAGTTTGAGGATCCAGCCACTTCTAGAGAGCCTTATACATGGGACTCAGACAGGTTTTTGTCAAGGAGCGCAGTATCCTTGACAACATCTTTACTTTTTGGGAGGCTTCTGCCCTAGCACGGCTCCGTGGTGAGGATGCGGTGATTCTTCTTCTCGATTTTGAGAAGGCTTACGACAGAGTTGACTGGGACTTTCTGGAGGGCACTCTACGCAGGATGGACTTCTCGGATGCTTGGATCAGAGGGGTGTCAGCTTTGTTCAGACGGGCACACAATCAGGTACTTTTGTCAGGAGGTCGAGGTGATTGTTTCATGCTCACACGTTCGGTCAGACAGGGTTGTCCTCTTGCCCCTTTCCTCTTTCTGTTCTATGCTGAGGCGATGAGCAGGTTTTTGGTGTCGTAGCAGGTTGGTTTACGGGGCTTAGCACTTCCTATTCAGGGAGATGAGCTATTGGACGCTGAGTTTGCTGACGACTCAGCCTTGTACTTGGATGGCCAGGAGGCCAACCTTTATAGCTGTGAGCAGGCTCTTGAGACCTTCTGTTGTGCATCTGGCGCACTGATCAACTGGAGAAAGACAGTGGTTTTCTCGGTTGGTAGTGCTCCTGTACCCGATCGGATGCCAGGGGAGGGTTTCAAGTGGATTCCCCCAGGGACTGCAGTTCGGTACTTGGGCTGTCAGGTTGGTTTAGACTTGTCTCCCGAGCAGCAGATTGCTCCCCTCCTCCTGTATATTAGGAGGAAGTTGCTACATTGGAGCTCCGTACAACTTTCTTTGGCTGGCAGAGTTGTAGTGGCCAACCAGGTGTTGTTGGCTACTATGTGGTACATCACTTCTTGCTGGATCTTCTCGAGTTCTTGTATCAGCCAGGTAGAGAGGCTGATCAGGAACTTCCTTTGGTCAGGGCGTGACACTGAGACAGCCCAGGCTAGAGTGGCTTGGCAGGTCATCACTCTTCCTTGTTCACAGGGAGGGCTTGGGATCATAGACCCAGCACAGCAGAGCAGAGCCCTTCTTGGGAAGTTCATCGTCCCAGGACTTCTTCCAGGTGAGGAGCCCTAGAAGGAGTTCTTGCTCCAGCGGCTTCGTGCTAGGGTGCCTCAGGCAGGACGCCCCTAGCAACCTTCGACTAGATGGATCTTCATAGAGATGCGCAAAGTTAGTTTGAGCAAGAGACTGGAGGACCGCTTCGTCGTGGGTTTGCTTCGATCTTGGGAGAACTTGCGGCGA
Source organism: Adiantum capillus-veneris (assembly GCF_014529385.1). Classification (NCBI taxonomy): domain Eukaryota; kingdom Viridiplantae; phylum Streptophyta; class Polypodiopsida; order Polypodiales; family Pteridaceae; genus Adiantum; species Adiantum capillus-veneris. Next base: position 18,223,941 of record NC_140937.1, read on the forward strand.
GGCCTGGAGCAGCGGCAGTCTACTTGCACGGAGGAGCGCCTACGACAACCCCTTGTTTGGAACCCCATGGTTAGCATTCAGAGAGGCCACCTGGTTGGTAGTCGGCCTCATGTTTCCTGGGGTTCCATGGTAGCGGGTCCAACACGCTCTTTAGGTGACTGGCTTCAGTTTTCAGGCTTGTCAGAGGAGCTGCAGGGCTTTCATCTACAGGGCATGAGAGGGGTGTAGAGCATGTGTCACGACATCTCAGAGGCAGTACCAGCTGAGTGGCTCACACCTCTGGAGTCAACAGCGCCCAGATGGATGGGAGCCTTCACACGACTGGAGGTTCTCATCTCAGTTCGGGCTTGTTCAGAGACTGTTTCCTCCCTGTTTTTCGAGTTACAGGGTGAGGGACGCCTACAGCGAGTTGCAGTAGAGGCCCCGCAGGTGGCTGAGTGCTGTTTCAGAGGATCCGAGTGGTGCGCATCTGTGGGAGGACCTGTGTCATCGATGCTGACCCAGCTGCTCTTGAGACTGGACATTGGAGACTGTGGGCTTGGGAGTGCTGTCCACTGGCATGAGTACAGTGGGATCCTGGAGAGTGGCTATGGAGGAACCCTTTCTCTTATGCAGACCACCCAGGTGTCCCTTTCTTTCAGTACACTGTTCGACTGGGACGTCACATTCTGGCAGCACAGAGAGAGGCTCGCCCTGCTGCAGCAGCTCATTGGCAGGAGGAGGGTCTCACAGCTGAGTTCTTGGCAGCTTTTTGGGAGAGGTTGTGGGACTCCAGACAGCCAAGGCGAGTCACTTTATTTCAGTGGCTGGTCGCACACAGAGCTACAGTAGTTGGGAGCTGGCTTGTGCATAGTGGTCTCTCGGCCGCATGCGCAGCTTGTGACCATCTTGTGGAGAGTCGCGCCACTGTCTTTGGGACTGTCCCTTGGCACAGCAGGTGTGGCTTCGTGTTCTTTGGTTGATCTTGCCCTCTCCACGGCTTGGCAGTACACCTGGGGGATTGTCCTCGGGACAATCCTCCGATCACACATTTCTTGCCAGAGTCCCACTCATCATGGGACTGCACCTTGATGTTTTCTATTTGAGGGACTCATACCTCACCTCAATTTGTTTCAATTTGGTTTGCAAGGGCACCCAGAATCCTACATTCACCGTTGTATTCACTGTGTTTTGGAAAATCTGTTTTATGCATTAGATTAGTCTATTGAGCTCATGTTTGGTGGTATCTTAGTGAAAAGTCCAAAAGACATGGTGAAATGTCGTTACCCAGCAAGTTTTAGATTATTTAATTGTATGTTTAGGAAATGAATTATGCTTCTTCCTTTCTCTTTTTTAGGGTCAAGAGCAAGACTTCCTCCCAGATGCTGAAGTCATCTTCAGCAATACTGAAATAGAGCGAAAAGCAAAGTTTGATGAGCTCTTTAGAGCTCAGCAGCATCGTGGTGGCATCATTGAGCCCAGAAAACTGGAAGTGATTGTTCCAGGGATGTTTGTTTCTTTGCCATCAGCGAGGGCTGATGATGAAGAGTCAGGGCTAGCCTCATCCACCCTTCAAGCTTCTGAATCAAGCTCATCTTCAGCTGATGCTAGGGGAGAGTTGTTACAAGTCACAGATAATGTGAGTTTGGGGGGGCAGCAGACAGGACAATGTGAGGACAGCGGAAGGGGTTCAAAATCCTCTGAAAGATTTAACAACCCACTTACTCAAAAAAAAGGTAGGCGACCGAATCATACCGGTGCAAAGAAAGGGTACTGGGTCCGGCGTGATCATGAAGGTAGCAAATGAGGGTTCTTCAATTATAGCATTCCAGCTAATTTAATGCGCTGTGGTGGATCTGTACATAAGCTGCATGTGGCACAGGAAGCGAGAAGTGTCAGCATGTTTTTGTTGCTCGCGAGTTTTGGGGTTGAAATTTGTCCTATGTGTGTTGAAGCCCTCGGTTCAATCAGGTAGGTATTTTGATACATCTTCTGTGGGTTTCTTACATGGCATGGCATCCTAATGTATGGCAGTGCTCCTGTACATACCTTAGTAATGGCACTTTTTGACTCCTTGACATGTGCCATTCAAACACTGAATTATGAACCTATTGGAGAGAGTTCGCGTCAACTGAATGCTTGAAGGTGCAGGGAAAGTTAGCTTCATTGAATCATGCAACCATATTGAATGTGAGAAAACAACCAATTCTACATTTCTATCTAGATTTTGATGTCCAAACAAATACCTAAAATTCAAGATCACAATACAAGAAGCAAAAAGTTTATCCTCAATTGTTTGCAAAACTTCAAGAGATCAGGCTTCGCATAATGCGTTAGTTTGTCAGCACACTGAATAACAAGCAAAATTGCATGTACCTCTATGTTCCATTTTGTGGGAGTAGTGGAGTTGCTGCCTTTTCTGGCACATTATTTTTTTACAAGAAAACTGTCTTCCCATTTCTATGTTTATTTCTAATTTAAAGTATGAGAAGAGACTAAAGATTTTTTTTTTTGGTGCAAACACATTGAATGTCATAGAGTATCAATTTAAAAGAATTTCCGTCATAGTTATTTCCGTCATAGCTTTAAAAGATTACATTTCTAGTCTCCCTAAAAGAAGCTTACTTTTTGAGTACATCTTATCTATTAGCATGATTTCGCACATTGTACTTGCAGCTCGAATTATAGGATCTAGTTAGTTAGCTTTGTCACAAAATCATAAAATCATATTCTGCCATTCAATCATAAAATCTTTTTTTTTTTCCCATCATCTCCATGGCCCCATTACTTTGATTCCCTCCTCACTATAAAGCTAGACTCTCCTGTGTACATGCCTGTATTCTATGTATCTGCGGATTGATCTTAAATATGAGTATGTTGGGAAAATGTGGGAATTTCAAATGCATTTCATGGTGCAAGCCAGGGCTTTCTTTTCCACATAATAGGCATTTTGTCATGCTAAGGACTTGGAGGGGATGCTTTCTTCAAGAGGGAGATTTTCAATGCACATTGATTGCAATAAAATGAAGGAAGTAGTATGCATGGTGGTCCACCAATAGTAAACAAGAATGACAGTGAAGGGGCACAACTTTTATAATGGCTTATAGCTTTCCTTAGATTAAGGGTTCATTACTTAAGAATCAACCGTTGGTTTCTACTTTTATCGATGTTAGTTACTCATCTTGTTGACGTAGTTACTTTAACACTTCTTTAATGGTGTATGGCAGCCACACATGCCAGCTGTTTTGTCCTTGGTTATTTTTTCAGTAATAAGACTATAATCCTTCGATCAAATAAGAAATGAAAGTACTCATGGATCAAATATGTAACATAGGGCTATGTTTGTACTTCTTGCTAAATATGCCTTGGTCAAAACAGGCACTTCAATGTAGCATCCATGTCTTGCATACTAGCCTTAGTGATCCATATATTAGCGGATGGCTCACGACGAGTAGAATTGTACTCTTCACCCTCCACACTTTATATGCCTTGGTCAAAACAGGCACTTCAATGTAGCATCCATGTCTTGCATACTAGCCTTAGTGATCCATGTATTAGTGGATGGCTCACGACGAGTAGAATTGTACTCTTCACCCTCCACAAAGTTTGGAATTGGTTTATTTAACTTGATGCCTAACTATGAGGGAGGTCATGCCATGGATTTTCTTACGAGGGCCTTTGGAGACCCCTACTTCCTGTGGAGCTACATGTGGTGCCCATGTATGGATGTAAGATGCAATGCATGGATGGGTATGAGGTGAAGAGCTTGTGAAGAATTAACACCTAGTTCACAGAAACCTTGAACCATGCTCTCCTTGGCCAATAGGTGTAACTGCAGCTCTTAGATCTTTCTTTGTTGGCTCTCATGACTTCATGTTTGGGTGTTGTAGATTGGTTGCGAGATCAAACAATCTTTGCTTGTTGCAAAGTGACTCTCTTTGAGTGGTGAGCGAGGGTGCAAGGGTGGTTTAGAGAGAGAGAGAGAGAGAGAGAGAGAGAGAGAGAGAGAGAGAGAGACCCCATGTTGCATGCTTAACAGAAAGAGATAATGAAGCAAATTTTGGTATGACCTAGTTAATCTTCATCCTGCTCTCTAGTGGTAATTAGTGTTGTTTCATTATCTCATAAAAAAGAAATGATGAAGTAGAATCTGGTACGACCTAACTAATCTCCATCCCACTCTCTACTGTAATTAGTGTTGCATTAAAAAAAATGTGTGTGTGTGGAGTGTATAGATATTGCCAACATCTCTCTCTCTCTCTCCAAGCACACACAAAAAGTCAAAAGCACAAGTGAGGCTAGACTCTAATTCTTAAAAGTACATCTTCCCCTAGATACCCGTGGCTATGTGTTGTCTTATACACATTGATCCAAACAATGGGGTCTAGGAGGGCCTATTTATTTGGCAATTTAAGTAGTCAAACCTTTAGTATTAAGAAAGTAATAAAAAAGGTATTTATTAACTCAAACATGTAAACATGTCTAGTTGAAAGACAAAAACTCTTATTTCAAGGAATGAGAATATATTTTATAAGCTTCAAGAAGTATTTAATTTAGTAGGATAGATTTTAAGAGTAGTTATCATGAAATAGGCATGGTATTGAATGATATTCGTGAGATGGTATTTTCTCGGTATTTTGCATGATATAATGTTTTACCTTGTAATGTGTTTTGGGTTCACCATCCATATTTGATAGACCAATAGATGGTACACTTTTAAGGCGTAAACTTTAAATGCAATGATAGATGCCAGTACTATTATTGTAGTGGTGAGTTGCTAGCACTTTGAGATTATTGCTGAGGAATGCAACTTAGACTAGTAAATAGACCAATCAAAAAGATTAGGCTAACTAGAAAGGCCCTCTAGAGTTATTTGGAAATCTCTTTTAAAAGAGTTTGGAATAAGAGCCAAATACTTGAGACATTTCGAAGTGGCGGTATTCCCTTATGTTGCATATTTTGAGGGAATTTGGTATACTCAATGTATCAAATGCTTGAAGATGATTCATACATTCAAACCATCATTATTTGGTGATACATGTTGTGGTTAGAGGTTTATTTTGTAATAAAGTAGGTTTCAAGAGACAATTATTTGTTAAATGTTTACCTATAAGATTAAGTACAAGAGATCAGGAGTTCCAAATTGTATAGGCTAGAGGGCTCATAATATTCCCATAGTAAAAAGGCTTGTAGTGCATGCCTTTATAAAAAGCCCTTTTATGCAAAGAAGATTTATTCTTAAGAGCTCACTCTTGAGTGATCACTTTATGGATGGCCTAGCCTTGAGCTCAATGCCCATGCTTAGAAGGATAGTGCTAATCCTTTGTAATCAGGGAAGAATTTCTTGATTAATTTAATTTCTATTTTTCTCATTAGTCTTGTCTTCTCTACATTTGATTATGTCATGAAGTAATTTTACACTCTCATTATTCTAGATTTGAGAGACTTCTTGCTTTGATCTTAACTCTCTTCTACCATGAGTATTTCAATTAGTTGGAAACTTCTCTAATTCTCTTGATTAGTGTAGTGTGTGTGGACTCTTGGTCATGTAATCAAAGTTTGTGCTTAAGTGTGTGAAGGTTTAAGAGCCTTAAGCTCAATGCCACTTGTATGTGATATGATTAGAGTGCCATGGTTGGCATGTGATGATTGGGGAGGTCAACTTCAATGCAATTAGTGTCTGCTTTGGTCCGGAATGAGAGAGAGAGAGAGAGAGAGAGAGAGAGAGAGAGAGAGAGAGAGTTCTAATCCAATGAGGAGAGGGCTTCCGTTATTATGAAATCTTCTTTTAGAAATTGCTTTTTATTTTCAAAAATGAATTATCTTTGAGACACAATCTCAGGTGGCTTTCGAGTACAGGGTGCTTTCACCTCAAGAAGGTCTGTTTCATTGACCCAAAATATTTTTTGAATCTTCTATGGCCTTCTTTTTCCTCCTTTTTCCACCCCTCTTTGTCTCACCTCCTCTTCCCTTGTCATAAAAACTAATATCTAATACTCCCAAATGATTTTCTCATGTTAAACTGATCATTTAATATGAGGAAGTACCAGGGGAGTAAAAGCTAGAATATTAGTAAGGATGCCAAACCGGTCTCTGTCAGGGATCCAAAGGAGGGAAAATAGGGATCCAAAGGGGGACAGTCTGCAAAAGAACAATGTGCTTCAATGGGGCTTAGAAGACCTAAGGTTCAATCCCATTAAGACTTCCATAGGCTAAAGTTCCTAATTTTAATTGTATTGTCCATAGGCAAAAGTAGGGGAAATATTGGATGGTCATGGGAAGACTAAAAAGTATTCCCACATCCCTAGGAAGGAGGGGGCGAGCCATTATTGTAGGGGATGAGAGAGAAACACGTACACACACACACACACACTCCAAAGCTCCCTCTTTACACAAAGGGAATATTGGACACATGTCAGGCTCCTAGCCCAATTGCTCCCAATCTCCCCTTAAATCCTATTGGATGGCCATAGAGGTGGACCAATTAGAATTAGGCTAGAGTAAATTTAGTCTAATCAATTTAAAAATGCTTGATAAAGGAACCAATAGAAATTAATCTCACTAAAAGACTATTGGACAGTTTACCAAGGGGTCCAATGAGCATCCAACAGCCCAATGGCTTGCCTGATTCCTATTGGCCAGAAGACAAAAAGGTCCAATGAGAGTTTAGATGAACTATTTAATCATCTAAAGATCTCACAAAAGGGGAAAGGGTGACACATGTCACAAGGCTATCAATTATGCTTCTAATTTGTGATTGGCTAAGCTTTGCAGGAGCCAATGAGAGGCCAGCATGAGCAAAAAGCAAGAGGGGTCGACCAAGAGAGAGCAAGCTTGGAATTTTTAGTCTTACACACTTTGCTACACTGGCACACACACAAGTTATGTGTTGAGCAAGAACTCCATCTCATCCTCCAAGCATTGAGAAGTAGAGGCCTACACCAACAACTCTTGGCAATGGAATGCAAATCCAACCAAGAGCCAAGATTCAATGGCATGCTCATCTCCTCTACCATGCTAATTACTAAGCTAAGCTATGCTATAAGAGTGATTATGTGAGGAGAATACTTCTTTCTCGTAAGATACATCTTTTTCCTCTCAATCTATCCTCATTCCCTTCTAGCTCTCACCATTTTTGAAGGTGTGTGAGGTCTTGGCAATGAGGCTAGGGACACTACGTGTGTTTTTCAAGCATAATTTCGTGCATGAAGCTTCCATCTTCATTGCACCAACGAGTTTTATCAAGAAACACAAGAATTGTATTGTACAAAAGTCTCCTTTGATGGGAGAAGCTATAATACAAAGCCTTTATAGAGGGGGGACCGGATCCATGTAAATCCGGTCCTCGACTATTGTCAATTGTTCTACTTCTCTCTCTTTTCAAGTATTGTCAATGCCAAATTATCTAGGTGTAAATTGTTAGGTTGCTTTCTCAAATTAAGTACTCTCTCTATGCTCATTAGGAACTTGTTCTTAATGAAATGATCACTATGTTATCAATTTCTGCTACACACAAGTTACTGGTATCAGAGCTATTGGTTTCTCTTTTCTTGCTTAAGAAGAGAGGTTCTTAAGCTTGCTACAAATGGTTGGTGTTATTAATTGCAAAAGAGTAAGTAATATAGGGATTTTTCATCCTTGAAGCACGCCTGCTCTATGCAGTGAACGGGGATACTGTCAAGAGCTACGGTCTTAATAATGGAGTCTACGGGGCTTGCCTATGGCTTAAACATTATTGCTGATAGGAACCGGTGCTGTCTTGGATCTGTTGAACTATTTCTTCTATTCCTTGCAATTAATAATATTCAAGCCACGGGTATAGATGTTTGAGTTCTTATCTTTGAAGGTAAAGAGGAGTAGCAACTAGGGGTTGAAGTGCCAAAGTACAAGTAAAAATTTACACCTAAAATTTTCTAGTATGGATGACAAGGGAAAAGAGATTGAAATGAATGTTGATAGCTTTGATTTTGCTAATTAAAGAGCAACTAATGACGCCCCTATGCTTTTAAATTATCTTGTTTCTAGGCTTCAACAAGCCCTGGGCAATCCATCCCTCCAAGGTGAAGTGCTACAGCAATTGCGCACCTATGGTATTCTCCAAACTCCCCACCAAGAAGAGAGAGTACCTAGAAAGCCTCCTTGTGAGACTTCCAAAAGAGGGCTCTCTCCAATAAGGGAAGAAGAGGAGGATACGTACGAAGGGCTCAAAAATTTATTGCTTGATGACGCATCTCGCTCTCAAAGGAGAACCCAAGTTTCAACAGCAGAGCCCTCACCGAAAGAACGACAAAGAAGTGAGTCTCCTGCCACCTCAATGGAGATGGCTCCAAGAAGACAACATGCAAAACGCTCTCCAACACCCCCTAAATGGAGAAGACCATCGCATACTTCTCTACACCATAATTCAAAGAGGGAAGAGAGAAAACAAGAGAAGAAAAAGGCGAGAAATTGGTCACCCTCTTCTCCATCTTCTTCATCCTCTTCCTCTTCTGAAGAAAGTGATGGTGCAGCCAAGGATGAACAAGGGAAGAAAAAGGCGAGAAATAGGTCACCCTCTTCTCCATCCTCCTCATACTCTTTCTCTTATGAAGAAAGTCATGGTGCAACTCTGGCACCACCTAAAAGAAGAGGCCATAGGAAATCCTATGCCGCCTAGAAGAGGTCGTCCAAGATCAAAAAGTTCAAAGAGGGAGGAAAGAACATCTCTTTCCTTATCTACAATGGCACTTTTGGTGCTACAGAAAAATTCTTGGCCTTTATCCAACAATTCAATGCGGCGTTTGGAGATGAGGGCTTCACGAAGTCCTCTAAGATACACCATGTAGCTATGCATTTTCAAAAGTCCACCAGGAAATGGTGGTCTAGTCTATGAGCAAACGGTGAAGCTCCACGAACATGGAAAGATTAAGAGCTTCCATCATGAAGCAGTTTTTGGCTACCGATGCCAAAGACAAAGTACTCGCTGAATGGCAAAGATTGAAGCTCTCTCCCTACAAATCTATTAACAAATATGTAGACAAGTTTTGGGATTTACACCTCAAAGCCACTGGAGAGCAAAAACAAAATTTTTGTGCGGGTTTAATTGAGGATATGGCGGAGTATGTTAACTCTCAAAGGCCACGCACCATATCTGCAGTCATACACCACACCATGGTGACTTCAAGAATCAATTTCCAACAAGGGGCTAAGAGAAATCTAAAGCCCACGAAAAACAAGGACCATAACGAGCCTAAGGGGAAGGACAACGTCCAACAGTCTCCCAAAGGCAACTCCAAGAACAACAAAGCTAAGGAGAAGGGAGTTTATAAAGGCAAAAATAAACTCTCTCCTTAAGAGCTAGAGCGTTATAAAAAAGATAACCGTTGTTTCAAGTGCGGGGAGCAAGGGCATGGCTATCGTGCATGTCCCCACAAGAATACACGTAATGAGCCTCCTAGAGCTACCTTGGTTGAAATTCAAGAAGAGGATTCTCATCATAAAGGATCTCCTCTATGCCATGCTTGAGGAAAGGTAAGAGAACATGATGCTTTCATTCTCTTTGACCTTGGTTCTACTCACAATTTCATATCCACAGAGTTGGCCACCACATTTCGGACTACGATTGGTGTTTATGAGTACATTGTCATGCCTTTTGGCTTGACCAATGCACCAGCCACATTTAGCCGCTTGATGGAGAAGCTAGTCAGGCCTCACCGAACCTTTATTGGAGTGTTCTTTGATGATATAATCATCTACCCTAGTTCATTAGACGAACACAAGCAACACCTCCAAGTAATAGTTCAAGTTTTACGAGAGAATAAGCTTTATATAAATTGAAAGAAAAGTGAATTTTTCTTACAAGAGATTCAGTATTTAAGTCACATTATCTCTCAAGATGGCATCCAAATGGATCCATCAAAGTTAGAGGTAATAAAAGGATGGCCTAATCCAAGGGAATCTGCAATAATTAAGAAGCTTTATAGGTATGTGTGTATACTATAGATGCTTCATAGAAAAGCTCTCACAAATCGCGAAACCATTACATGACCTAACAAAGAAAAACGTTAGGTATATATGGTCCACCAAGGAGAACAATGCTTTCAAAAATCTTAAAGAGAAGCTTATCTCTCAACCTGTGCTTACACTGCCGGATCTTTCAAAGCCATTTAAGGTCCAATGCAACGCTTGTGGTGATTGCCTTGGAGCTGTTTTGCTCCAAGAAGGGCATGCCATAGCCTATGAAAGTCGAAGGCTCGACCCTATTGAAAAAGCTCTAGGCATATATGAAAAGGAACTCTTAGCAGTTCTACATGCTCTAGATTCGTGGAAGCACTATTTATTGGGAACTCCTTTCATTCTGCGAACGGATCACCAAAGCCTTAAGTACTTCATGACGCAGACCAAGCTCTCCGACAAACAAATGAGGTGGGAAAATTTCATTTTGCAATTTCATTTTCATATTGCTCACATTGCTGGCAAGCATAATCAAGTAGTCGATGCACTCTCAAGACCACCCAAAGTGAATGCAGTATCCATAGCAACTCACAATGATCTATCTTCTATGATAGATGAGTATGCTATCGATCCGGATGTTAGAGATGTGATTTCAGCCCTTTCACCCTACAAGATGGTTATCTTCTCTATGTCAATAGATTACGCGTTACTAACTCACCACGTGAGAAAGTAATGTATGAATCTCATGCTCCTCCTTATACAGGGCATAGAGGGATTCAGTCTACCCTGAAAGGGATAGAAACATATTTCTATTGGCCTGCCATGAAAGCAAACATACAAGAGTATGTTTCAAAATGTGTGGTATGCCAAAAGACAAAGTTTGATAGAGGGAAGCAACCTGAATTGCTTCAACCGTTGCCAATTCCTTATTCACCATATGAGAGCATATCCATGGATTTTATCTTTCGATTGCCCAAGTCTATCCATGGAAATACGGGAATATGGACAATAGTAGACATGTTTATCAAACAAGAACATTTCATACCTCTCAAAAATACTATCAAGGCCCATCAAATGGCAAAAATACTATCAAGGCCCATCAAATGGCAACCCTCTTTATATCACAAATCTTCAAATACCATGGCTTGCCAATGTCTATAGTGTCGGATAGAGATCCTAGAATGATCAGTAACTTTTGGAAGGGTCTCTTTGAATATCTAGGTACAAGGCTAAACTTCTCTTCCGCCTATCATCCTTAAATGGATGGCCAAAGTGAAATAGCTAACCTAACAATTCTTGATCTACTAAAAGCTTATGTCACAGAAGTAGATCAAAAGTCCCAATGGAAAAGTAGTTACCCTTAGTGGAGTATGCTTACAATAACACTGTACATACTTCCACAGGAAAAGCACTTTTTGAGGTGATAGAGGGAAGATAAAAAAGTCCCCTGCTACTCAAGGTACATGGGAAGATCTTCTATCTGCAGTAAGATGAATATAGACGAGACTTGCAAGAATTTTTCCAAAAGATTAAGGATGCTATATCCATCTCTTAGCAAAGGAAAAAGGCTACTGTTGATAAGCACAGAAGAGCCTAAAGTTAAAAAAAATGATTGGGTCTTTCTTAAGTTTCCCAAGATTCGATTAAGGCTCACAATAGGCAAGAATCCTACAGGACACCAAAAGTACTATTTTAAGTTAGCAACAAGGTACTATGGTCCCTTTCAGATTCTAGGCCAATCAATGAGATGACCTACCAACTTAAGTTGCCCAACCATTGGCTCATACTACACATTGCTTTCCACGTGAGCCTACTAAAGCCTTACAAAGGAGAGCCACCTCAAGAAGCAATCATTGAAGACCCACCCGAGATCGAGGACCAAGAAGAGGTGCTGCAGCCCGAGTCCATTCTCTGACACAAAGACAAGGTGTTACGAGGCGGTAAGACTATCCGACGATATCTTGTCAAGTTTAAAAATTATCCTTTTGAAGATGCTAGATGGATGCAATGCATACAATTAAAGGATAACCTAAACCTTGTCAATGCTTACAATGATTCCTAGAGTAAGTGAATGTAAATATATTTAAATGAACAATGTTTTTGTCTTATAAGACTCTTTTTCTTTATTGTGCACAAATGTCAATGATTATGCATGCTTAGGATCATGTTTGTGGAGACGACGTCTCTCGAACACCAAGTAGAGCTTGTCACTCTACTATGGAAGATTGATACGGGCTAATGTGCAGACATGCTTGCGGCAGCTAACGCTCTCAAGCACCAAATGGACTAGTCATCCATTCTGGAACAGTGTCGTAGGGTAGAATAAGGATCCTCTACCCGCTAGCAAACAGACTAATGACTAGGCTTTATCTTCTCTACCTCATAGTCGCAGACGACTATGATTTCAAGAGAGAGGTAATGTCATAAAAACTAATCTCTAATACTCCCAAATGATTTTCCCATGTTAAATTGATCATTTAATATGGGGAAGTACCAAGGGAGTAAAAGCTATAATATTGGTAAGGCTGCCAGATCGATCTCTATGAGAGATCCAAAGGAGGGAAAATAGGGATCCAAAGGGGGACATTCTACAAAAGAGAAATGTGCTTCAATGTGGCTTAAAATACCTATGGTTCAAACCCATTAAGACTTCCATAGGTTAAAGTTCCTAATTTTAATTGTATTGTCTAACGGCCAAGGTAGGGGAAATATTGGATGGTCATGGGAAGACTAAAAAGTCTTCCCACATCCCTAGAAATGAGGGGGTGAGCCCTTATTGTAGGGGATGAGAGAGAAACACACACACACACACACACACTCCAAAGCTCCCCCTTTACACAAAGGGAATACTGGACACATGTAAGGCTCCTAGCTCAGTTGCTCCCAATCTCCCCTTGAATCCTATTGGATGGCCATAGAGGTGGACCAATGAGAATTAGGCTAGAGTAAATTTAGTCTAATCAATTAAAAAATTCTTGATAAAAGAACCTATAGAAATTAAGCTCCCTAGAAGACTATTGGACAGTCTACCAAGGGGTCCAATGAGCATCCAACAGTCTAATGGCTTGCCTGATTCCTATTGGCCAGAAGACAAAAAGGTCCAATGAGAGTTCATATGAATTATTTAATTACCTAAAGCTCTCACAAAAGGGGAAAGGGGGACATATGTCACAAGGCTATCAACTATGCTTCGAATTTGTGATTGGCTAAGCTTTTTAGGAGCCAATGAGAGGCCATCATGAGCAAAAAGCAAGAGAAGTCGACCAAGAGAGAGAAAGCTTGGCATTTTTAGTCTTACACACTTTTCTACACACACACACACACACACACACACACACACACACACACACACACACACACACAAGTTATGTTTTGAGCAAGAACTCCATCTCCTTCTCCAAGCTTTGAGAAGTAGAGGCCTACACCAACAACTCTTGGGGATAGAATGCAAATCCAACCAAGAGCCAAGCTTCAATGGCATGCTCATCTCCTCCACCATGCTAATTAGTAAGCTAAGCTATGCTATTCAAGTGAGTATGTGAGAAGAATACTTCTTTCTCATAAGATACATCTTCTTCCTCTCAATCTATCCTCCTTCCCTGGTAGCTCACACCATTTTTGAAGGTGTGTGAGGTCTTGGGATTGAGGCTAGGGACACTAGGTGTGTTTTTCAAGCATAATTTGGTGCATGAAGCTTCCATCTTCATTGCACCAACCAGTTTTATCAAGGAACACAAGAATTGTATTGTACAAAAGTCTCCTTTGATGAGAGAATCTATAATACAAAGCCTTTATGGAGGAGGGACCGGCTCCATGTCAACTGTTGTCAATTGTTTTATTTCTCTCTCTTTTCAAGTATTATCAATGCCAAATTATCTAGGTGGAAATTTCTAGGTTGCTTTCTCAAATTAAGTACTCTCTCTATGCTCATTAGGAACTTTTTCTTAATGAAATGCTCATTATGTTATCAATTTCTGCTACACACAAGTTACTAGTGCATTAAATGTTACATCCCTCCTCTTCCTGACATCCTCTCTTCACCTTCATTTTCTTTGCATCCTATCCTCCTCAAGCAATGGAGTCCACCTGATCTAAACACACTAGCACATCCATTGAAACCATCACCACTTATGTCACATTAGATGAACACAACCAATGGATCCAATATCCACAACCAATGGTAGTTGGATCATATTGTAACAAGCAAGAGAAGAAAAATCTCATCCAAAAACCCATTCTTGTCATGTTAGAAAGGAAGAGTGAAAGAATTTCAACTTGTTGGAGCCAAGGAGACAATGAAAGAGATTTTGGAGTAGCATGTTTACATGCACAAGGAGCTTCACTGTCAACCCAAAAGCTCAAATCTTCCTCTACATAGAGCTCATTGCAAGTGGTTCAGATGTACACAATAGAATATTTCCAATTTGATTTGATTTGTTTGTGGTTCTCTACTTGATTGTTATAATTTTTGTGCTTTTTCTTACTATAAGACTGCATGTAGGTCTTATGTAGCTCCTAAAAAAAGGAGAGCTAGACGACCACGCCTACAAGGGTGACAACTACATTGCCGGAGGCTCCATCAATGGATCAGGACTATTCTAGCACATGGGAGATCCCCAATACGATAGGCGGACATTGACAAAGCTCTTTAGGACCAATGCAATACTTTCTCGGATAGGGCTGATGCCGAGCATCCTCGGGCATTGATGATGATGATGATTTTAGTCTTTTACTTCACTTCATTTTGATTTTTGTACCCAGACATTGGATTAGATCCACCAAGATTTTATCAATTTGGTCTCATAGGTCATTTTTGCCTTTTGAAGATGTTTAATATAACATTTCATTTCATAGCTCTCTCTCTCTCTCTCTCTCTCTCTCTCTCTCTCTCTCTCTCTCTCTCAGGTAGATCACCATCAACAAGGACTTGTATTATCTTCACTAGAGCACCACATTTGGCATACATATCCACTAAAGCATTGCCAAGAACAACTCCCTCCCCCAACATATCATGTTTCATGACATCGTCAGATATTTTCTCTCCTTTTCAAAGTGGTTGAATGCTAGAACAAGCTTTTAAAAGCGACACATATGTGACTGCATTAAGGGAGCCCATTGCAATACATCTGTGCATAGAGATTCAAATCATCTTGATCTTTACCAAGGTGGGCATACCCCAAAATCAGTGGAGACCAAGGGACCACATCACAATTGGGTAGCTCCTCAAACAATTGTTGAGGTTTTATTAGAGCACCACATCTTGTATACATATCAACTATTATGTTGCCAAGTGTAGTAATTTTTTTCCCAGCAATCCTTGTCTAGAAATCTATTTATGAACTTGTTCCCCCAAGTCGATGTCTTCTACATTTCCACATGCTTTTAATTAGTTGACAAAAGTCACCCTGTTCAAGGAGAAGCCCTCTCTCTGCATCCAATCTAAACACATCAAAGCGTTGATCGTGGCCACTTTGGCCACATCCTGCTAGAAGTGCATTCCAAAAGATTACATTCTGTTACCAAAAGCTTTAGGTGCTTTGACAAGGGCATGGAAATTGACCTACATATCAACTAACAAAAGTTCCCAACACTACATCGCTTCCAAGTAGCTTTTGTGTATAGCTACCTATGTCTCTGAGACGCCTCATCATGATTGGTGTAATATTTGTTTATCGTAGACACCATATAGGAATATAAAGGTAAAACCTTACATTACACGACCTCCTCCCTAATTTGTACACGAGATGTGGACATGCTGCTTCTAGAGAGTTGAATATTGTTTTTGCTTTTGCTCTCCCTTAATTGCTAGGTATGACCAACAACCTTTGTAGGCAACAACCCCTTTTCCCTCCATCTATAGAAACCCCTTGCCATATTGAATGGCCATCTACAAATTTACATGTTTCTTATGATATTCATCTCTCAAAACATCACAAGAAGAGAAATTATTCATGTCAAACTCCCAAATGTTGTAGCTAGTAGCTTTCGCTTGAAACATTTCCATGCATTCATACTGCCTCTTTGGAACATCTGATGCACATTTTACACCTTGTACTTTACAAAAACATCCAGTATTGATATTTGACCATACAAGCAACTAGTGGAGCATTCATGACAAGGATACATATAACTATGTGACAGGTTTTCCCATCCATAGTTTACTTGAAACCTTTAGTGCTACTTGCCTCTCAACCTGCAGAGATCGCTTTAAGTCCACATATACTTATTTATCTTTCAGGAAGCCAAACTCCTTCAATGGTAACCATACCCGACACACCACACTACTCCTTCAAGGACTCGTTCACGACACCAACAACAAGTAAGTCTTCCTCAACCCCCAATACTTCTTCATCTGAGTCGTGTATGGGTAGAAAGACCAAGTCGTAGTATATGAAAGAATCCTCGAACAAGATGAAAGCAGACATAGAAAGGCTTAAGGAATCTTCAGGTCTCATCCCACACAATAAGATAGCAACATATGTCTTCCAAAAAAGCAAGCAGAAGTTGCTCAAACTATGGGTGTTAGCAGCAAGCTAACTCGGATACCATTTTTTGGAGCTCTCATTGTAAAAACATTTATTATTTTGATGAATCGGAAATATTGTATCTCCTACTTTCCAGATAAACTTTGTAATTGATGAGCTGGGGCTACAAGCTTCCAGATTGTATCAACCTGTCTTTAGTTAGAGCTCCCAGATGATTAGTTTTGACTACCAAAAACCTTGGCTAAGGTATAAAAACCAAATTTTGTAAGTTTTTTGTAAGTTTTTTATAAGTTTTGGATAATAGAAACATAACGTGAGCTAACGGTGCTCACTTCTCTCCTTCTCACGCTTCTTACTCCCCCCCGGTTGTCACATTGCACTCACATATGTTGCTTGTAAACGCAGGTAAGAGCTCTACGCATTGACGTAAGTATTTCACGGTATTTTGTAGCTTTTGGCGTCACTGACCCGCGGCCTAATTTCATCATAAGTAGGAATTTAAGCTTTAAAATCAAAAACTAAGTATAGGCAGGGTATTGGAGCATCATTGCTAAGCATTTAGATGCATTCTGGGTCGAAAACAACTAAGTCAAAAACTCACTGCTGTTAATAATCGCAATTTTTGCACTTGACCTAAAGTGAGACTTGAGACCATAAGCATGTGTGATTAGGTCTTATAAACATGTCCTAGAAGTTTCGTGACATTTGGATGTCATTTGATGTTGTAATGGATGTGATTTGTTTGCCGATGAGCGATTAGCTTTTGATGATTTCAGTCATTTGAGTGTAACTTGAGTTAGATGCGAGTTGTTTCTTGTTTTCCAAGAGATTGAGAACCTCTTGTAGCCTCTATGCACTAGTCGAGTCAGCTTTGTCCCATGGATTGATAATTATATTTGTGGTTCTCGCTATGTCTGCAATAAGATAGGAGTGAGGTTAGACACTCGTCCCATATTTGGCGTCGCTGCTGGGGATCGAAGAGACCTAAACTAGGAAAAAACACGAGTGTCTTGTGAAGTTATTCTTTAACTTCCTATAGGTTCAATAAAAAATTTCTTTTTAAGATCACATATCTTAAGATTGTCGTCTTTTGTTGTGTGGAGGTAGCTTGGAAGTAAGTCGTACTTGCTAAGTACCTTTAGGATTGTAGGATTGTAGGATTGTAGAACTAAATTAGGATTTTGAGAATGCTTGATGGACAAGACAAGTCTTAAGATCAAGGCTCAAAAACATAAAAAACAAGAAAACGAGTGTTTGTGAACACTTTCCACAACCCCATTGCAGTAGAACCTAGGAGCAGGGTAAGTAGAATCCGAGGTGGATTTCAGAACATTGCTCTCTCCAAAAGAATCAATTGTGATTTGTTATGTGAAATTGCAGAATTTCAGGTCTACGGCTAGAAATAGCACTAGAAGACTGTCAACCACTCAATCCGACTGGAGAGTATGCTTTTAAAGTTGTAAGAACTAGTGGGTAAACTCAAGGACAGATTGAGGTAAAAATTTCAAGAGTTTGCAAAAACTTAGATTATTTACTTTTTCCTGACATTTTAGGCCAAATTAAGTTTTGACTTGACTCAGAGGCTTACAGTAGCTCATGAAAAGACCGTCCAAGAAAAAATTCAAAAAAGTGTTCATTTTAGGCTTAAAGTAAATAATCATGATTATTTACTTTCAACTCAAAATTGACCAAGGTTGATACCAGAGACTCTATGCATGTGCACAAACAACTTTTATAAAGGCCCATAGAATTTGGATCACCAAACTGACCAAAAACTGGGTAAAATTTGAATTCTGTACCGACTTACGAGAACTTGAGTGAAAATTGGGAAACTTTTGTTCAAACCAAGTGAAACTTGACTTTATAGGCTTATATTGACGTGATAGCAAGTGTCCATGCTCAATCAACCAAAAAGATACAAAAATTTACCAGAAGTAAATAATCGTGATTATTAATTTTGTCCCATTTTTAACTTTCTTGCCAATCCAGCATACCACTAGCTTTAGCATGTTGTATTAAGCCCACAAACCAAATTTGATAAGATTTGGATCATTGGATTAAAAATTGTAGCCAAATTTGCAAATTCAGTCTACAGATAGAAAACTGATGACCATTTGAACAAAAGTTGTCCAAATTTGATGAAACTTGTCTAGGGAGCTTAAGTTAAGTTGCTTGACAAATCTGTGTCAAGATTGTTGCAAAAACTTACAAAAAAATAGCAGGAGTAAATAATCGCGATTATTTACATCTGCTACAAAAATTGATATTCTTGCACATTTGAGTATACCACAAGGTCAAGCATATCAACTAGACCACACAAATCAATTTTGGTGAAATTTGGATCAGAAAAGTGAGACTTAAAACAGATTCTTGGAAACCAAGTTTGCGGACACGAAAGAATTGAACAAATTTTATTGAAACTTAGTAAAACTTGTCCAGAGACCTTAACAAGCTGTATGCTTGGCAAATCAAGCCAAAAAATACAAAAAACTGAGAAAAGTAAATAATCGTTATTATTTACTATTGCTAGACAGAGACACTTTTTTGACTTTTGAACTTGTACAATGTTAGACCACAAGGCCACCGAGCAATTTTGGGTTCAATTGGATCCAAATTAGTACATGTTCACTCAGTTTCCAGGTTGCGGATTAGCCCTTTGGCTTTTTGCAAAAGTAGAATTTAAAAGTCTCAATTGTTGACTCACTTAGCTCGATTTGAAGTGATACACATAGACCGGTCACAATAGTTAGCAAGAATTGTACAGTCTTTGTGAAAGAATAGCTAAATTTATTAGAACTGATACAGGAATCAAGTTGCAGACAAGGAATTGAAAGCTTGACAAAAGTGCAATCAAGTCAAGTGGAAGAAATTGACAACAAGTCGATCCAACGGTAAGTACTCTATCCAGGGCTTCACAAGTCTATATGAACCTTAGATCTGGTTGTATACTAGCAAATCAAGGCATATTTGGAGAGACTGCTAGCAAAGTATCCACCAAAGAGAGTGTGAATCAAAGCAATCCCTTGCACACTATTCTTAAAGAAGTCTCACACTTTTTTAGAGTCAACATCTGAAATGTCTTCCTATTCAACTCATTTAGAAACCGGAACAATAGTGCAATATAAACACATACTCTCTTTTTATAAGACTAATCGCCATGGAGCTCAGGTTTACCTGGATCCTAATGAAGTGTATGCCATTCGCATTGATAACCATGACATAGAGTTTGAAGAGAAAATCAAGGCAAACAAACAAAGAAAAATGTACATAGATAGAAACAGAACTCAGTATTTACAAGTTGAAAACCCTGACATGATAGACAAATGGGGTTAGAAGTAAATACTATAATTCCAGACATGAAAACAAAAGAAGGACCACCAACTTTAGAATTCGAGGGATACAATTAAGTTGATTTGAAACCTTTGAAACGGCTTAGTACGGATAATTCTAGGATCGGAGTCTACAGTTGGGGGAGGATAGAAATGTCAAAGATCTTCTATGGACTTCTCATGCCAAATCAAGACAGCTAACGTCCATGAAGATCATTTATATCTTCAAAATAAAAGACAAGGGATCAACGGATTTACCGACCTACCTGTTTAGGGATTGTTATAACAGTAACTTTGTTATGATGACTCCTGAAGAGGTGGAACAAACCAAATATCAAGGTACTCAATAAGGGATTGGATATTGAGCCAAGGACTAGAAACTATTCCAAGAGATGAACTCTGCAAGATATCTTCTGAGAGTAATGTTAAGAAACCAGAAACCACCTCATCACGAAGAAAACCGGGTGACACTAAAGCCAGTCCAGGGCTACATGAGTCACTATTTCCAACATACTGGTTTGAAGGACTAGGAACATGACCAACTGCCAGGAGACCGGGAGTTGAACCAAATAGACGTGTCAGACCAGCTGATTTTCAAAAATGGATCATTAAATACAGTGGATTTGGGGATCCATATGACCATTTAGAAAGCTTTAAGCAAGTACTAAGAGTAGAACACATATTTGATTTCCATACTCAGTTCGAGGGATTTGGAATGACATTAGAAGAAAAAGCACTGACATGGTTCCAAAACATTCCACCAAGGTCAATCACATGGACCTAAATACATTAGCTCAAGGATTTATAACTGCATGTTCCAAAACGGCGATCAAACATAATACGGTAGCTCAAATCTATAGCCAAAAACAAGGTGAGTCTGTTAGGGATTGTGTAACTAGAATGAAGCAATACATTACAAGATGCCCATAGCTAGAAATACCTGCAGATGAAAGACTAGTATCATTGTTTCTAGAGGGACTGCTAAACAAAGAACATCATGTTATAGTGTATAGCAAGAAGCATATGACCCTAGAAGAGTGTGTGCTAGATGCTATTGACTAAGGAGACAATTGTGATATTTTCAACAAAGAAGATGTCCCTAAGGATAACCAAAGCGAGAAAATAGCATCCACCAAACCAACACAAGTGGGAACGGCTATTGCAGCACCGCTTTCAACCATAGAAGACATGCTCAAAAGGATAGATGACATGATGAATAACATGCAAAAAGCACCTATGAGGGTACTAGGGCAAGGGATACCTCAATAGGGACAACCAATTAGGCCGCAAAAATGGTGTGCAATGAAAGGTAAATGGACCAACCATGAGACCAATGAGTGTTACTACCGACCAAAGTATGATGGAAATGTTCAATACGTGCCTATGAGACCACAAGGACAACCCATGTACAGATATCAACCTAACATGGCCCCAGCTCAAAGACCACCAATGGGTATGGAAAGACCTCAACCCATGTTGGGTAAACAACCTCCATATCATGGACATAATGCAGTACCTGTAAAGTACATGCATCCAGATGGAATCATAGATGAACAAGCACTAGTGCCTGTTACACCCTATGTTGAGCCTAGTCCATCTACTAATGGTAGAAGGAGATTGGTATAATTCACATCCACCACCAATGGAAGAACTTGTGACTTATACTATACCAGAGCTTGCACCGATGTACTATGTAGCTAATCAAGGTGTTAGACCTCTAATGGTAAGACCCATGATTAAGCCAGGAACTGGAAACTGTCATAACTGTGGTGCAGATGATCATTGGAAAAATGAATGCCCAGAACCTGACAAGAACCTCAAGCCAATTGAAGCTTATTGCATACAATGTTGCAAAAAGGGGGGACACTTCCCTAAAGATTGTCCAAAAAATCCTTTAAACAAGGGTAAAACAATAGTGAATGTAGTCCAAGTGATACCTAGTAACTCATGCGAGAGTGAACCGATTGTTCCAATCAAGGTGACCACCAGAGCCCAGGCTAAGAAAAAGAAACATAACTCCCTTGATGAGTCGGAGAATACTAAAATTTCCTCTCACAAGACCAAAAGAAGCAGAAGCAAAGTATGAGATGAGGAAACAGAAACAACGGGCTGAAATCAAGGAGAAAGCAAAGAAACTATTCCACGAAAAGGTGTAAGAAACTGGAAGTGAAAAGGAAACCACTGTGAAATCTAGAGGATAAATTTTGGTAGATAAAATTTTTGAGCCAATCAATGCAACCTTGGAAGCTTACCAAGCGGGACCTAAAGCAGGCCAAAGGATGGAAAACAAATGGAAAAACTATCCTTCTCTAGACATGGAAGCAACTAAGCTTAAAGCTTATCAAAATTTGGTAAGAATCACTCAAGAGATACTGAAAAAACAAAAACCCAAGCTCGAGAGTATGGAAAAACCTAGAAGCTTGTGGTAGGAACCAGTAAAGAAAAATCCAAAGTGGTGGTAGAATCCCACCTTGAAACAAAAGAGCCAGAACTTATAATGCCGGACAGCGAAGATGGATTAGACAGAATTCCATTCGTAGAAGAAGACTGGCCATGACACTTGTGGGAAAAAGTTAGAGAGATTAATGATGGGAGCCTAACTCTAAAGCTCCTATAGAGGAAGTTTGGTTAGACAACCTACCTCCTGATATGGACATGGATGTACAATCCTTGTATGGGGATTGCGGATCTGAAGCTTCATGAATGCCTAAACCATTGACTTTGAAAACACTACACTCTTACTTGGGAGATAACGAAGATGAATCCATAGTGTGTAAAACCACTCAGGTAAAAAGAGCAGAACATACCCTAGAAGTAGACAACATCCATTCAATCATGTCTACACCCATTCAATGCACTCTTACTTTAGGAAAACTGTTAAAAATCAGATCATATTTATGGAATGATCTACAGAAAACTCTAGAGAAGGTGGGGATAACAGGGCTAATCGCAAGGAATTTGGGAAAATTGAAACACGAGTTGGATAACAAAGAGATTAGATCCGTTCCAATGAACAAAGTTGGAGAATACTACGAAGGGGAAGAAGGAAACACAACCCTTCCAGTGAGATATAATGATATAGAAACCATGGAAATACTGGATAGTGGGGCAGGCATAGCCATAGCCACAAAAGAAGTATGGGACTCCTCGGGTCAACCAGACATTATCCAAACTCGAATGAAGTTGCAATTGGCTGATGGACACATCGAAAGACCCTTAGGACTGCCTGAAAAAGTGATAGTTAATTCCTGTGGGATTGAATATCAACACACTTTTGCCATAGTAGACTTTATAAAGAAACTCAATTACAAAATCATATTGATAGACCTTTCATGTGACAAGTACAACTCATCTAGGATTAGGGAAACAATTATCTGTACTTGAAGCAAGTGGGATTAGTAAAAGGGTTAATATAAAAGATCACACTTATAGAAATGTCATAAAAGCACATATATAAGAATTTGATTCAGTCTCTTCGGCTGAAACTAAGCTTCCAAATTGGTTGAAAAAAGACACCTATTTGGATGTGCGGAGCCTCAAAAAATGGAAGCTTAAAACGAGAAGAATGTATCTTAGAAAGGGATTGCACAGACGCAGCCTATGTACCTGAACCCTTTCCAGAGCATTTTTTTGAGCCATTTGAGTGGACTCAAATTTTAGCAACAATGGATGTATGTGTAAATACGTTTATGCCTAATCAATTTTGCAATGAGGATGGCTATGACATAATTCCCATACAAATGATCTCAACCCTTCACATTGAAGATGAAATTCAAGAATCCAAGGACTTGATGAAAGCTCAACAAATCTTTTCAGACCTCTACTATGATGCAACAGATGAGTTAGAAGAAAGAACATTCAGCTACCTTAGATGATTCGGGGTCAGAAAAAGAACATGTGAGAGCTAAACTACTCATGAAAGGAGGGGAGGAAAAGTGTTTTGACTTTCCAAACGAGAAACCGAGATGACAAAAATGGTATAGAAGAAAAAGAGACACGAGAAACTTGAAATCTAGACCTATGCCACCAGTCTCTAGTAGAACAGAGTTTTTGATCCAGATAGATGCACATGATTGTGTCAAAGACAAAATCACTGGTAGATATCCTTTGAATGAAAAACACGGAATGTCAAAACATTGAGAAAAACGAGAAAGGAAACTCAAGCAAAACCTAAATACCAGGACAAGGATTCAACCATGACATGAGTTGAATGAAGAAAGAAATATCAGGAGTTGAAAAAAGCTCTAAAGAAGATATATACGACTGAAAAGGAAACCACTGAGAACGATGGTAGATGTACTGCGTGTTCCATCCCGTTAAGAGAAATATTCTCTCCAAGATCGAAAAATCATAGTTGAACAACCTGTCAGGGAACTATGGAAACAGGGTGAGTCCTACGAAGGACCTGAAAATGCAAAAAAGATAGATCTGGCCGAACCAGGAAAAGAGCCTAGACCTGCTTACATTGCAAATGACCTAACGGAAGAAGATGAAGAATTTTCGTTAATCCTAATAAAAGAATACAAAGATATCTTTGCTTGGTCTTATAAGGATCTCAATGGTGTTGATCCAAAAATTTATCAACATACCACACCCATGAAAGATGATGCAAAACCAAGTAGATAGAGGCCATACACATATAATGAAACATTTTCCAGGAAGATCAAAGAAGAGATAGTAAAGCTAAAGGAAGCCGAATTCATTTATGAAATTGAATACGCAGATTGGGTATCTCCAATTGTGGTAGTACCCTAGAAAAATGGAAATTTATGAGTGTGCATCAATCTCAAGAAAGTGAATGCAGCTACCATTAGAGACAACTTTTCTCTTCCAATCACTGAGCATGTTTTAGAATGAGTTGCAAGAAAAGAAGCTTACAGCTTTTTAGATGGATTTTTGGGATATCATCAACTTTTGGTTGATCCCAAAGATTAGCATCAAACTACCTTTGCAACTGAATGGGGTATTTTTGCCTATCTGGTTATGCCTTTTGGGTTAACTAATGCTCCTGCCACCTTTCAAAGATTAATGATCCATGCTTTTAAAGAATATCTTTGAAATTTATTGGAAGTATATATGGATGATCTATGTGTACATTCATCAATCAGGGCTGATCATTTTGAACACCTTAAAAAGGTATTCGAAAAATGTAGACTTTATAGGATTTGCTTAAGTCCTAAAAAGTGCACATTCATGGGTAGACAAGGAAAACTTTTTGGACATATAGTGTCTAAAAATGGCATAGCTACTGATATGAATAAAATCCATGTTATTGTTGATTTGCCTAGACCGACAACAGTCAAAGGTGTTCAAACCTTCATGAGACATTGTGGATATTACAGATGGTTCATTTACATGTATGCTATAATTGCAAAACCCATGTACAACTTGATTACACACTTTGAATGGATTGATGAGTGTGAAGAATCCTTCATGAAGCTTAAGCAAGCTCTCAATTCAACTCCAATATTGAAAGCACTAGATTGGAATAAGGTATTCCACATACACGTGGATGCTTCCAATTTCGCCATTGGGTGTATCCTAGCTCAACCAACAGATGGAAAAATTGATTTTCCTATTTCTTATGGTAACCGACAATTGAATATGGCAAACAAAACTACACTACCACCAAAAGGGAAGAACTAGGAATGATCTATGCTGTGAAAAAGTATAAACATTACCTATTAGCTAACAAATTTGTGTTCTTTGTGGACCACCAAGCCTTATTGTACTTGGTCAAAAAGCCATGCAACACAGGAAGAATAGTGAGATGGTTCATCATTCTTTTGGAATTTGATTTCACTATAGTTGTGAAAAAGGGTAGCACTCATCAAAGAGCAGATCATTTGTCAAGGATTGTTTCCGGAGAACCATCTAAGGGAGTGGACGATGATCTACCAGATGCATATCTATTCTCCATTGAAATGATACCTCGATGGTCGGAAAACATGGTATCCTTGATGACCATAACTCAAGTGGATTCGCAAGTGGATATCAATTACTAGCTAGAAGGTTGTACAAAAGAAATCAAGATGGAATATTTCTTTTATGCATTAATCCTGAGGAGAAAACCCAATACCTGAGTCAAGCACATATTACCATAGTAGGACTTCACTTTGCGAAAGACCAAAATATGCGACGGATCTATCTTGAGACTTAGAGTATTTTGGCCAACTATGAGGAGTGATGTTCATTCTTTGTGAAAAATTGTCCTCAATGTAAAAAAAAAGCACCCATACCTCATGTGACATTGTTCCAAATATCACTAGTTCCTAAGTGGAGTAATTATCTACTTACTTACTTGTCAAGCTGAACATTTCCTGAGGATATGAGTAAACACCATCAAAGAGCAATTGAAACAGAAGCAAGAGACTATGCTCTAACTGTATCAGAGAGGTGAAGATCAACATTTGCGTCTGTGTGCAAATGAAGAGGAATATACTGAGTAGTGGTGTCACTTGCAGTTGTTGTGGGTATGCATCATTTGGCGCCTGTGTGAGTGCATTGTTTGTTGGTATTGTACGTTACTTGTGGAAACTGCCATTGTACGCCTTTGTGGAGCCATATTTGGTTTTATTTGGCAGTCCCAGTCATTTTTGAGACTTGTCTGAAAGATAGTCATTTCTGAGACTTGACTATACGTGATTTGCATTAGCCTTCGTGTGAGGGTTGATAGCGTGAGGTTTTATTGAGCTGGGGGATTCTCAAATGTGGAGATCCTTTCGGTGATACAGGTAGCTGGAGCACCCTTTTTGTGACCTCGCCATAGGCTATGTACTAGTGAGTCCTATTTGATGCACGGGTTCTATTGTTGACAGTTTATGCATACATATACAGTCTATATTTTGGGTTCTCACTGCTCTACTTCTGGGGAAACTCTCTCAAAAATTTTTCAAGTTATGATGGCTGGTTTTTTGGTCTTTTGAGCCATTTATGCTGTTATGCTGCTGAAATTTTGGCAAAATCAGAGGATAAGTCAGGTGTGCTTTCTTGGGAGCTTCATGGTTGGCTTTAATGGATGATCAAAATGGCCCTCAATTCACTCCTTTTTATTTAACTCAGAGAATCCAGATAAATGTTCATGTGTCTAGGAATATTTTTTTCTAGCAGCGCATAGTCTTTATGTTCGGGCCAAGAAGATTAAGAGAGATCCTGGAATGTCCTTTGCCTGTTGTAATTCCAATGATTAACTATGAAAACTCATTTGATGTGCATGTGTTTGTCCTTATCTAAAACTGAGCTCTATTGAAGTTTCTGTGGATTGGGTCCAATCAAAAGTTTTGGGTTCTTGCACGTGTGTTTGAAGAGGTTCTCAAAGCATCGTAGCTTGGGTAGCCATGGATTTCTCTTATCTGGAGTTTCATGGAAGAAGTGATGAAGATGTGGAAGACTTTTTAGAAAAGATGGAGGTTGCCTGCATTAGCAACCATATTCATGACCCTGCGCAGATGTTACGTCTTCTCCAAATATGTTTGAAGAGTGATGCACGAGTTTGGTCCAAAGCATTTGAAGAGGAGTTGCGTGTGGCTGATTCACCTGTAAGATTGAGTTGGGACAATCTAAGGCATGGGTTGGAAGTGGAGTTTGTGAAGATAGAAGATCCTGACAAAGTGTGGCAAGAAGTACAAGGTTTGGTGCAAAAGGAAGGTGAGCCAATAGATGCATACATACGTAAGTTTTCATTAGCATGGGAGCGGATGTGCAAGGCCTTAGCACCACAAGTACCCCCACATGACATGATAAAGAAGGACAGGTTCTTGGATGGTCTTTGGGAGAATATACGTTGGAGGGAGGAGCTAAAGAAGCCTAGGACATATGAAGATGCATTGGAGGTGGCAAGGAACAAAGAGTGGAAGCTGAGGAAAATGAGCCAATTAAGGGTGAAGTCTTTGCCCATGAGGTTTGAATTTCAGCCTATAGACTCTTTACAAGGTCGCATGCCAGGGGTTCATCATGAACCAGTGGTTTCTGTTACTCCTCAAGCTATGCCAGTAGTGGTCACTACAACAGTGCAGGATGATGGGCTAAGGCAAGACATGAGGCAAGTGGTAGATTTAATGAAGAATCTCAGCCTAAACATGCTAGGTCAAGTGGGAAATAATCGAGGTCGAGGGAGGTTTGCAAATCAGCCAGGAGGTGAAGAAAGACCTAAGAATGGTGTTGGACAAAGTAATGGTAGGTTCTGGAGACAGACGCCCACATGTTATAATTGTGGAGAGTTGAACCACATCAGCCTGCAATGTGATAAGCCACCAAGGATGGGAGGAGACATGTATCCATTGCCAAGACAGGTGCTAACTAGGTCAAACGATTATGGCATCGAAATTAAGGGAGAAGAAGGAACTAGTGGATTAACCCAGGAGGAAAAGGGAAAGACAAAAGTGTTAAGTGTGGCTACCTTGGAGAAGGCATCAAAGCTAGAGGATACATTAGTGATGCCTATTGGGAAGAGGACCACAGAGGAAAAGGAAGGACGAAGTGCCCCAGGTCCTAGCAAGAAGAAGGGAAAGAGCAATGAAGGCGAGGATGTCAAGGCCAAGAGGAAAAGGAGGGCTCGTCGCAAGTTTCATGTTTCAAATTTTCCACTAGGGGATGGGAAATTAAGCTATGCCTTGAAGGAGGATCTGACAAGCAGGAAGGCAAATGTTACTTTTGGGCAGCTTATAGAGATGGTGGCTAAGCTAAAGCGATAGTGGAAGAGGATGGTTAACCCAATGGAGAGAGCTAGAGAAAGGTTCAGTGAAGGTATTGGCAATGGATGAGCTACCCGACATTTGCCCAATAGTAGATGTGTGGCACAAAAGAAAAAATCTGGGACAAGGTTATGTGGATGGTGGAGCCCAAATATGTGTCAGAACACACTCATGCGTTGAGAAGATGGGTCTTATAGTGACTGGGGTGTCAGGTTTCCGGATTAGATTGGCAAACCATCAAAAAGTAAAATGTCTCGGTGCTGTAAAGAGCTTAGAAGTGGAAGCATATGATGCAAAGGCAGTGGTTGATTTTCATGTGATGCCAGCGGGGCTGGGAGCATATCCTATCATACTCAGCAGACCATGGTTACGTGCAGTGGGAGCTGTTCAAGATTGGAAACGTGGTACAATTAGCCTCTATGGAAAGACAGGTTCCAAGAAGCTATACAATATGGACACAAGGAAACTATTGGAGGAGCTTTATGAAGATGAGGATGAGTCTAGTGATGAAGACTCTTCCACAGTAACTGAAGAGGATAGTGATAGTACTACCAGCTGTGATGAGGATGCTGATGTTGCATTTCTTTTGATGGACAAAGAAATCCAGGATTCTGGTTTAGTTGCATTTGCGAATGAGGTTGAATATGAAAGTGAAGGGCCTTATGAAGTGATTGAAGGGATGATGCAAACCAAGGTTGAGTTGTCAAAGAAGCAGGAATTGATGACACAAATGATAAGTGGAGACCTCTCAGCTATGGAGAAGGAGATATATTTACACATGCTGGCTAGTTTTCCTGATTTGTTCATTACTTCATATGAAGAGATCAGAGGGTTCAAAGGAGAAGAGATGTATATAGAGTTAAAAGAGGGTGCTAAGCCAGTGCGGCAAAGGCTAAGAAGGATGGGTCAAGAGCAAATGGAAGCCTTGCGGGAAGAGGTGGACAAGTTATTGAAGGCAGGGTTCATAGTCCCTGTGGAGACCACAGCATGGGTGAGTCCAGTAGTAGTCAGTCCAAAGAAGGATGGGAAGTGGAGGATTTGTGTAGATTTTAAACCCTTAAATGCAGCCACTAAGAAGAACCCATATCCTCTTCCATTCATCGATCAGATCTTGGATTCTGTGGCAGGGTATGAGAGGTACAGTGTATGTGATGGTTTTTTAGGCTATTTTCAATTGAAGATTGCTCTTAAAGACCGAACAAAGACAACTTTTATTACGCCATGGGGCTGCTATTGCTACACGGTATTGCCATTTGGGTTGTCAAATGGATCATCTTTCTATCAAGAGAGAGCAAATTGGTTATTGGAACCATTCATTGGCAATTGTGTTAAAGCTTTTATGGATGACTTCTATGTATACAGCAGTAGGGCTGAACATCATGAGAAGCTGCAGATGGTATTGGCTCGATATGATGAATGTGGAGGACAACTTAATCCAAAGAAATGTCATCTAGCACAGTCAAGGGTGAAATTATTGGGCCATATGGTGTCAGAAAATGGCATTGAGGCTGATCCAGACAAGGTTAAGTCTATTATTCTTCTTCCATCACCTACGAGTACGAAGCAATTGGCAACCTTTATACACAAAGTGAAGTACATGGCACGGTTTATTCCATTGTCTTCGCAGCTTCTTTATCCATTATAGCAAGTGGCAAAGCATGATTCATTGCAATGGGATGACAAGTGTGAAGAAGTGTTTCAAGAGGTGAAAGAGGTGTTAGGGGGGTTGTCAGCCATGCAGGCTCCTGATTGGGAGAAAGTGTTTTATGTAAATCCATCAGTAGGGGATGATGCCATTGGAGCCATGCTATTGCAAAAGGGGAAGGGCAGACATTATATGAGGCCAATGTATTGTGCAAGCCAAGTGAAGTTGGTAGCGGAGAGAAAGCTCTCGGAAGGAGAGCTAGTGATGGCCAATGTATTATTTGCTTGTCGACGATTTCGTCATTACTTGCTACCACGACCTTTTGTTTTCTTGACGACTTATGCCTTTTTGCCAGAGTTAATTAATGGTAATAACATGTCAAATGTGGTGAAGAAATGGGTAATTGAGCTGCAAGAGTTTGAGTTATCTTTTCTAGTGGAAGACAACACAAGGGCTACCCTAGCTGATTTGTTGACCTACAAGGAGAATCCCCTTATTGTTAAGGAAGAGGTGGTGAGAAAGGTAGTTGAAGAAGTGCCACAGATCAGCAATGCACATGTGTTGTTCTTTGATGGTTCATACAGAAAGAGCCATGATGCAGCTTCAGGGGGTATATCACTTTATGATCCAGAGGGGAAGCTAGTATGCAAGAGAGGGTTCAAATTGGATGCTCATAGTAACAATGAGGCTGAATATGCTACTCTGGAAGCTGGATTACACATTTGTTTGAAGCATGGGGTTCGAAGGTTGAGCATAAAAGGTGATGCCTTGTTAGTGGTGAAGCAAGTGCTGGGTGTGTGGAAGAGCAAGAACAACTCATTGAAGGAAATGTGTTTCAGAATTAAAGGGTTGTTAAAAAAGTTTGAAGCATGGAGCATCAGACACACTGAACGTTCTCTAAATGGAGAAGCACATGAAGCAACTCAAAGCATGATTTGGGAGTTATTTGTGTTGAGGACCACTTTACCTCTTTATCATGGCCGGGAAAGTTTGGCTCAAGAAGAGGAGTTTTTGCTAACAGGAATCATTCCAAAGGAGATTCAGAAGTCTAAGAAGTATGGTTTTGTGCGTAGAGCATACAAGTAGAAATTGATTGGTGATGTCTTATACATGAAAGGGGCTGATCTCATGTTGAGACGTGTACCTTGGAGGGAGGAGCTTTACAGAGTGTTGGAAGAGAATCATGAAGGCACATGTGGCGGCCATTTTTCTCTAAAGATCACTTTGCATAAGATCTTGCAAGAGGGGTATGTCTGTCCTAGTTTTCACAAGGATGTTCACCATTGGTGTAGGTCTTGCAATAGATGTCAAGCATTTGGGAAGAGAGTGTTGAAGCTAGAGCTACGAAAAACCATTATGGCGTTTGATGTGTTTGAAAAGTGGGGGATTGATGCAATAGGTACGTTACCTATCACAAGCAGGGGCAAAAGCTATATTTTGAATGCAGTGGACTATCTCTCTAGATGGGCAGAGGCTATAGTAGTAAAACAGATCACTGCAAAGGATGTGGAAAAATTTATGTATGATGAAATATGTTGCAAGTTTGGGGTGCCACTGGAGCTACTTTTAGATAAGGGTCCTGGCTTTAGAGCTAATCTTCTAGATATTTTATGTGCAAAGATGAAGATTAGGCACCAGCATACCACTCCTTATTACCCACAGTGTAATGGCTTAACTGAAAGATTCAATAGTGAGTTGGTACAAATCCTTTCGAAAGTGACAGAGCACCAAGGAAAGAATTGGGATTTGGAATTGCCTAGTGCATTATGGGCTTACCGTACTTCGATGAAGACAGGTACAGGGTTTACTCCATTTCATTTGGTGTATGTAAAGGAAGCACCATTGCCTGTGGAAGTAGAGTTTCCTGCGGTCAAGATGTTAGAGAAGTTGCTTCGGCCGCCTAGTGATGCATTCAAAGAGAGGCTCTTGCAGTTACAAGAGGTTCAGTTGGATAGGATGAGTGCATTGGAGCAATATGGACAGATGCAGGATAAGGCTTCGCCAAAGATAAATGAAAAGGTCAAAAGTAAGGGTATCAAGAAGCATGACTTGGTTTTGTGCTACAACAGTAAGCTGGACAACACCTTCCAAAAGAAGTTTCAAATTAAGTGGGAAGGCCCTTTCAAGGTAGTGGAGTGTTTCCCGAATGGTACATATCAGTTGGCTAACCTGGATGGGGTTCTACATAAGTCAAGGGTAAATGGATTACGTCTTAAATTGTATCATGCCAGGTTAATGATGGTCGAGCAAGATGATTTGTCTGTGGATCAAGCAATGTTGGTGAAGGATGAGGAGACTTGTGGCGTTGCGAGTATCATATCGCTTTTTACTGCTGCTGATCATGAATGATCTAGCACGCTAGGGGATGGGCAAATTATGTCAGGAGTTTTTTGGAGCAAGTGATTGCGCATATGTACATACACATGCATGGTGCATCAAATAAAGAATTTCCCATGTTCCAGAGCCATGTGGTTACGTGGGACCCACATGTGTACAAGTAGGACAACATGTACATAGTGTATCGATTTTCACTATCACTAGTACCAGTGTGTTTTTTTCTACAATAAGGAGGAGTTGGTAGCGCGTAAAACTTCTCGAGGAAGCCATCCGCGGGCCGACGACATGAGGTAAGCAGGTGCGTCAGATGGCATCTAGTGGCGTCACGAGGTTGAATGGGGTCAATACTTGCACGTGGATAAGTATGGACACAACGTGGATGTTTTCTTGTGATAATTATGCAAAAAGGTCATCATGAGGACCATATTTTGGGGCCACTTCATGTGGGGGCGGGATGCATTATTGAAAAAGGTTGAGTGCCATGTGTGCTGATGATGCAAAAGGTGACAACTATGCACTACGAGGTCAGTTTTTGGCCAGTTCGGGGTCCGTTTGAGGTCATCTAAAAGGCCAAGGGTGCCCAAATAATAAAGCTAAGTGTGGGAATTGAAAAAATAGAGAGAGAACCAGAAAAAATGTGGAGAAGAGAGGAGGAACAGCCGCAACTGTGTTTTTGGGGTTTTTGGAGCCTGTTTTAGCCGTAAACTGCTCATCCGAGGTCGGATTTGAGTACTATGACATTGTAGACTGGGGTTTTGGGCCGTTCCAGACGCGATGGCACTGTCCATTTTGCCAAATTACTCACTGTTTTTCTGCTGTTTTGGCTGTGTAAGTTTCTCATATGAGCGAAGCTTCTGCTCCAGTTTGTGATTGTATCTGGTACATTTTACCCATATTGTGTGAGCTATTTGCCCCCTTGGCATTGTCCCAAGCTCATTTGTATCTAAACATATCAAGTTATCCTTTTTTGAGCTGCGTTTTTTGGGTGTGTGTGTGTCTGTGTATCTCTGTGTGGAGTGGGCAAATGAATAGTCTCTTTCCTCTCACTCCATCGGTGTGTTCCCTGTCTCGGCCACGTGGGTTGTGTGAGCCGAGTGGTGCCCCATAATGTGTGTGTGTATCATCCCAAGAGTGTGTGTCGGATCATTATAAAGGCGTTGTATGTGTTTCCATCCCGCTCATAACGTCTACTCGTGCACAAATCTGATTATGCTACACTACCATATATGGCTCCTATCATCACAGTTTACAAGCTAGTTTCCTGTGACCCAACCACAGTGAATGATGGCTATTCCATACTTATTCAATCATCCTGGAATACTATTGTGAATGCTATAGGACAAATGCTGGATGCCTCTATGTCAAATGATGAATTGACCAAGTTGAAAGCTGAATTGAGGAAGACTGAGCAACAAGTTGAAAAGTTGGAGCAGAAGAGAGGAGCCCCATCCCTGTGGCACAGTGTCCTTGAAAATCAATCAGCTAGGACCACTTAGCACTTAGAAGATGAGTTGTCCAAGATGGAGTATGAGATACGAATGCACTTAGAGAAGAAAAATTAGAGGCTGAAAGAGCTGCTGACAGATTCGAAACCATGCTACGAATGAAGAGAGTTGATTTCAACTCATTGATGACTAGCCAGACGTCCTTGAAAGCCACTTTAACTGAAAGATATATCTATAATAATTTGGTCGAGATACTGAATCCAGAGGGGAATGCTGTTTTCAATATAGATAATCTAAGAGCACTTATGGAAACAATGCAGAGTGATTTGCAGGATAAACTTTCTGAATACAACAGTGCTTTGGTAAATCAAGCTATCCTGGATTATATGGAATAGTAGAACAACCTCGATGAGGATGATGATAAGGCAACAGAAGAGGAAGAGAAGGAGGATGAACCAGAAGAAAGGCATGATGATGATGACTCTCCTCCCTCTCCACCTTTAGGATCTAGTGCTAGTGGAGCAGGGGCCACAGGAGGAAATCAGCCCAATACAGACCAGCCAGATCAGTATGCAGGTTAGCAATCGGGTGATTAGCAAGCTGGAGATCAACAACCCAACAACTTTGGGAATTCACGAGTGCACCAGTCACAGCACAATACAGATGAGAAAGGGAAAGGCAAAGTTGTGACTGAGGTTCTAAAAGGTGATGAGCAACACTCATTACAGCTAATCACACTGAACAAGAGACTAAGACATCATCAAGCTCCTATAACCAAGATGTATCTGGAGGACGATGGTCTTTTGTCTGATCTTGAACGGTTTCAGCGACTATATTTCGGCGCCAGAGAAATGGTCCAA
The DNA here is from genome assembly GCF_014529385.1 of Adiantum capillus-veneris. Taxonomy (NCBI): domain Eukaryota; kingdom Viridiplantae; phylum Streptophyta; class Polypodiopsida; order Polypodiales; family Pteridaceae; genus Adiantum; species Adiantum capillus-veneris. Next base: position 18,258,647 of record NC_140937.1, read on the forward strand.
CTAGAATGACTACAGAAAGGCAGGATCATCTTGAGCAGGAGGCCATTACAGACTTATCTAGAAGGCCAATGCTGGCACTGGGACTTCTGAAACACCAACACGACCGAAGGGCAAGAGGAAGCGGGTTCAGTGGAAGAATACTGGGTAGTTCCATCTTAGAATTCAATGATGGATTTTTCCAGCCGATCTTTTAATCCGATGATGGATTTTTCTAGCCGTTCTCAGAATCAGACGGTGGATTTTTCCAGCCAATGTTCAGAATCAGACGGTGGATTTTTCCAGTAAGGTGTTGGAGTTTCTTTGGGTGGACACCCATGGAATTACAACTATAGAGGTGTCAAGCACTCAACAAGCATGAAGTATGGTATAAAGCTAGCAATACCAGGAGAGTTAGCAACTTCAAAAGAGTACTATCATGACGAACATAGGCCAAATCATGAGGAACATCGGCCAACCCAGCAAGCAGACAAAGAGGTTCCTCAACACCTCAAAAGGATCAGACGGTGGATTTTTAAAGAAATTTTGGAGCCTTACCAAAATTCAAGAAAGGAGGGAAGGATGTAGATAGTGGAGATTGTCTCAATAGGCGGGAATTGTCTTCTGGAAGCCGAACAGTGGACCAACCAGTAATTACCATGGCGGTTACCACAATAACCTCAAGAGGCTATATAAATAGGACCCATTACATTGTGATCGGGATGATTGTACTTTGGGCTGCTTGTACTCTTTGACTTCTTACTTCTAGTCTCCTGGTTCTAGTCTTCGAAGCTGTCTTGAGTGAAAATCTCTTTAATTGTAATTCTACTCTTGAGTGTATGGCCTTTGTCTACTTGGTTTCGCATCATCTCTCATGGGTATGGTATGTTGACAAATTTTTGGATCAACACCCTTGAGATCCTTGTAAGACCAAGCAAAGATATCTCAGTATTCTTTTAGCAAGCTTAGAAAAAAGCTCTTCTTCTTCCTCTGTTAGGTCATTTGCAATGTAGGCAGGCCTAGGTTCTTCCCCTGGTTGAGCCAAGTCTATCTTTTTCACGTTCTCAGACCCTTCATAGGACTCGAACTGTTTTTGTAATTCCCTAACAGGTTGTTCGACTATGATTTTTTGATCTTGGAGAGTATAATTTTTGTAACGGGATGGAACACTCATTACATCCTTACCATCCTCTTCTGTGGTTTCCATTTCGGTCGTATATATCTCCTATAGAGATTTTTTCTTTTTCCGCTCAACTCGTTTCATGGTTGGCTCCTTGTCCTGTTTGTTTGGCTTTGCTTGAGTATCCTTCCTTGTTTTTCTCAATGTTTTCGACATTTCTGGATTTTCATTTGAAGGATATCTACCAGTGATTTTGTCCTTGACACAATCATGTGCATCTACCTGCATCAGGAATTGTGTTATGTTGGAGACTGATGGCATCGGTCTAGCTTTCACGTTTTTGGCGTCTCTTTTTTGTCTATACCATTTTTGTCTTCTTGATTTCTGGTTAGGAAAGTCAAAAAACTTTTCCTCCCCTCCTTTCATGAGTAACTTAGCTCTTAGATGTTCTTTTTGTGATCCCAAATCTTCTGAGGTAACTGAGTGTTCATCTAACTCATCTGTTGCATTGTAGTAGAGGTTTGAAAAGGCTTGTTGAGCTTTCATCAAGTCCTTGAGTTCCTCAATTTCATCTTCAATGTTGAGGGTTGAAATCATTTGGATGGGAATTATATCGTAGTCGTCCTCATTGCAAAATTGAGTAGGCATAGACGTATTCACACATACATCCATTGTCGCTAAAATTTGAGTCCACTCAAATGGCTCAAACAAATATTCCGCAAAGGGTTCAGGTACATATGCTTCGTCTGTGCAATCCCTTTCTACGATACATTCTTCTCTTTTTAAGCTTCCGTTTTCCAGAAGCTCCACACATCCAAATAGGAGTGTCTTTGTTTAACTAGGATGAAGCTTAGTTTCAGGCCAAGAGATTAAATCAAACTCTTGTATGGGTGTTTTCAAGACATCTCTATAAGTGTTCTCTTTCAAATTAACCCTTGTTATAGATCCCACTTGATTCAAGTACAGATATTTGTTTCCCCAATCTTGGATAAGTTGCATTTGTTGCATGAAAGGTCTTCCCAACATGGAAGGTCTAATGGCTGGCTGTCCCCAGGATTCCCATATTGCTTTTGTGGCTATGGCTATGCCTGTTCTACTATCCACCAAGTATTGCCATGGTTTTAATGTCATTATATTTCACTGGAAGGGTGGTGTTTCCTTCTTCCCCTTCGTAGTATTCTCCAACTTTGTTCATTGGAATAGATCGAATCTCTTTGTTGTCCATTTTGTTTTTCAATTTTCCCAAATTTTTTGAGATTAGCCTCGTTATCTCCACCTTCTCTAGGGTTTTTTGTAGATCATTCCAGAATATGGTCTGAGTTTTAATAGTTCTCCCAAAGTAAGAGTACATTGAATGGGTGTAGACATGATTGATTGAATGTTGTCTACTTCTAGGGTCTGTTCGGCACTTTTTACTTGAGTGGTCTTACACACTATGTATTCATCTTTGTTATCTCCCAAGTAAGAGGGTAATGTTTTCAAGGTCAATGGTTTTGACATTCCTGAAGCTTCAGATCCTCGATCCCCATACAAGGATTGTACATCCATGTCCATATCAGGAGGTAGGCTGTCTAACCAAACTTCCTCTAAAGGAGTTGACTTTAGAGTTAGACTCCCATCATTGATCTCTCTAACTTTTTCTCATAAGTGTCCTGGCCAGTCTTCATCCACGAATGGAATTCCTTCTAAGGAATCTTTGCTGTCTAGCACTATAAGTTCTGGTTCTTTTGTTTCAAGGTGGGGTTGTATCACCACTTCTGATTTTTCTTTAGTGTCTCTTGCCACAAGCTCCTCAGGTTTTGCGATACTTTCAAGCTTGGGTTTTTGTTTTTTCAGCATTTCTTGCATGATTATTACCAAATTTTGATAAGATTCAAGCTTAGCTACTTTCATGTCTGGAGAGGGATAGTTTTTCCATTTGTTTTTCATGTTTTGGCCTACTTTCAGTCCCGCTTGATAAGCTTCCAAGGCTGCATTAATAGGCTCAAAAATTTTATCAACCAAAATTGATCCTCCAGATTTCCCGGTTGTTTCTTTGTTTTCGCTTTCAGTTTCTTTCACCTTTTCCTAGAATAGCTTTTTTGCTTTCTCCTCGATTTCAGCCCGTTGTTTTTGTTTGCTCATCTCATATCTTTTGCTTCTGCTTCTTTTGATCCTTTGAGAGAAAATTTTTGTATTTTTTGAATCACCATAGGAGTTGTGTTTCTTTTTCTTAGCCTGGGCTCTAGTGATTACCTTGATTGGAACAATCAGTTCACTCTCAGACGAGCTACTAGGTATCACTTGGACTACGTTTACTACTGTTTTTCCCTTGTTTACCACTAGAATGGTAACAGGACACTTTTATGTCCTTGGACACTTTTGTGTCCTGTTAAGTGACCATTTTTCTTGAATTATTTGAAGAGTATGAAAATGAATTTCTAGGTGCTATATATCCACAAAGTTGCCTTATGAGCTGAAAAAAACTTAGCATTTTTTTTAAAGTATCAATCTCACCATTAACCTTACTCTTGCACAACATTTTTGAACCTAAACTGTGTGAAAAACGGGTCCTGTTTTTGGCCTTTTTTCAATTTTTGGCAACTATACCACTCTAAACTTCATGTTTGTGAGGTTTAGATGGCTAGAGGTTAGGCCTTCATAGTTCTCAACATGTTTTGATGCTTGTAGGGAGAGCTAAGTGTTAAAATTGAAAGTTATGACCAATTTACAAGAATTGCATAATCCTGTTTTTTGGCCAAAATTAGCACTTTTATGATTGTTTTGGTGGCTTTCTTGATATCCAAATTCAATTTTGATTGTGTAAGTGTAATGTATAACATAAAGCTAATCTTCCTTGACTTTTGGGGGACCTAATATGCTATATAGCATAGTATATGATGATGGTTGAGCTTTTTGATTGCTGAAGAATACGATACATTTTAGAGCAGCAAGTATAACTTTCTCAATATTGCTAGTTTCTTAGGCCAATTGTGTGTATTTTGTAGGTAGTAACCATATCTAATCATAGACTACAAACTTGGCTAGATATTGAGTAGTTTCTATGGGTTTCTAGAGGTCATAATGCTAAACCCAGTTTTTTCATGTTTGTTGTATTTAGCACTTTATCATTGCCCCCAAAGTTCCAATTGTAAGAGATCCATTATCCTTTTGACATGCTCCATGGCTTCTTTTAAATCCAAAGGCCCAAAGGGAACTAAGAAAACATGTATATAGTATCTGTATTGAGCGTGACTATATAAAATTTGATGATAGGTCCGCAGAATGACAAAAATGCAACTTTTTTGTACCTATTTTTTTTGCCCAGAAAAAAAATGGTGAGGTAAAAGCAACCATATGTTTTGTTCACCAACCCACTGAAGTTAACGGGGCATTTTATCTCATGTCCTACAAAAATCCCCACTTTTATTTATATGCAATCAACCGTAAGAAATTGCTGTTTTGGGCAAAATGCACTGGTCCATAAACTTTGAAGGCTTGTAGTGACCAAGGGATGAGAAAAATTACAAGTTTCTCATTTTTCCCATATGTAGTAGTTATTGAACTATAAGCTCATGAAAGGATTTTCAAAATGAGTGGATCTAATATGGTTTTGGAAATTTTTCCCAAAACTCTGAAAGGACACTTTTATGTCCTGTTAGGTTACCATTCTAGTGTTAAAGGATTTTTAGGATAATCTTCTAGAAAGTGTCCTCCCTTTTTGCAACATTGTATGCAATAAGCTTCAAGTGGCTTGAGGTTTTTGTCAGGCTCTGGGCATTGATTTTACGAATGATCATCTGCACCACAATTATGACAGTTTCCCATTCTTGTCTTAATCATGGGTCTTACCATGGGAGGTCTGACACATTGATTAGCTACATAATACATTGGTGCTAGCTCTGGTGGAGCATAAGTCACAGGTTCCTCCATTGGTGGTGGATGTGAATTATACCAATCTCCCTCGACCATTACTGTGGATGGACTAGGCTCCGCATAGGGTGTAACAGGCACAAGTGCTTGTTCATCTATGACTCCTTCAGAATGCATGTACTTTACAGGCACTACATTATGTCCTAGATATGGAGGTTGTTGTCCCAACACGGGGTGAGGTTTGTTAGGAATTGGATCATGCTAGATAGGGTGGATGAAAGGGAAACATAGTGCAAGCGTGTGTGTAAGCAAGATTATCACTCAAGTGAATTAGGTTCCAAGATAGAATTATCTTGGACTCATAAACACAATCTTGAGTATTGACTTAGCTTAGCACATGCTCACCATAGACAAGCATGTAGTGCAAAATAGAGTTGTGTTTATTCATTCATGAAATGAGCTTTAAGTAGATCTACAGCCTTGCTCCACAACATGTGGGATAATTCCACTCTTCTCTCCTTGACTTACACTTTAGGACAAAGCTCACACTTTACAATCCTCCCCTTGAGGTTTGGAATATGACATAATACTGAAGATGCATTATCCACATAGGATGATAAGCTGGTATCCACACAGGATGGTCCACACAGGATGATAATATCTACACAAGAAAATAAAAGTCCACCCCTACAAGTAGAGAGGCTGCATCTTCAAAGTACGTCTCCATAAAAGACAAGGTTGGTCTCTCCTTTGTCTTCTTCGTCTTCTACCATGTGAGCTGATCCTTTGTTAGGTCTCTTGCCTTCGTAGCTTCTGCTATTGCTTCTACTACTGCTGCTTTCTCCACTGCTACTACCTCCATTTGAGTAGCATCAAGAAGGTGGGTGTCCCTTCTTACCAAATTTGTTGCAAGGATTGTTTGTGTAGCAGTCTTTCGCTACGTGTCCCATTCTTCCACATTCATAACACTTTCTTCTGATCGATGATGTTGATGGCGAGTATCTTCCCCTTGAGGATGTTGTGATAAAGGCCCCTCCTGATGAAGTTAATGAACCATTTTGCTTTCTTTCTTCTCCTTGGATTGAGTTGATGACATCTTGGAAAGGTGGGGAGCCGGTTCTTTTTCTTCAAGAATTGCGACGAAGTGGTCATAAGAAGGTGGAAGTGCACTTAATAGTATGGCCACTTTGTCATCTTCTGGTACTTTGACCTGGATATAAGTGAGCTACATGACAATTCTCTTGAGACTATTTACTAGGCTAGCAATGTTCTCCCCTTCAATCATGGTAATCTTGTAAAGTTGTCTTTTGAGACTAACTAAACTTCTTTTGGTCCTGGCTCCAAAATTTGTTGCTCTAAGGCAGTGATGATGGCAGACCACAAACATTTTTCCATAAGATATTCTCTTAATTTTGTTTGCAAGGTGTGAAATCCTTCCCCGTTGAATTTTTCTATTCCCTTGTCCCCCATTTGTGCTAATAGAGGGGTCTTAGCTTAGGAGACTCCCCTAGCCAGCGTCTACCTCTTTACACGGTGCACAAGAATTTGAAAATTTATTTAAAGTTGTGCTCGGTTGGGATCATTTCATTGCAAGTTAAGAGAGAGAGAGGGAGAGAGAGAGAAATCCCTTTGTGAAGCCCCTCTTCACCGGAGTGAAGCTCCTCTTCACAAGGAGGTAGCGACCTTTGTTTTGATTGGTGGTGTTTTGAAAAATGTCCTCCTCTTGGAGTTCCTGAGAGTTATGCACATGAAATTACCCTTGAAGCCTTCTGCTTGTAGAAATTTTCTTGTGGGAGAGAGCCCTTGGTGAGATCTCTGAAGTTGAAAATCTTGACAGGGTTGGAGGCTCGCAGGATTGTGCCCTTGTGGGAATCCTTGGGGCAAAGGGGGGCCAAAAGTAAAGGCACTTCCTTTGGGAGTTTAAGTGCTTCAGGGGCGTGGGAAGGGGTCTTAAATTGGCTCCGGGAAGCTCGGGCAGGGCGGGTAGGTTTTGGGCATGCGCAGGCAGAGAGGGCAGGCGGGCAGGCGGTCGGGTAGGCGGGGGCACGTTGCCGGGCAAGCGGGCCAAAAAAAGTGCGGCAGGAATAGACCATTGCAGACCCGCCTTCCTAAAAAATCCTATTGCATTTGCTGCTTCACGTCCGCCCAAGTTGCCAAAGCAGGGATACGATTTGACCCCTCAGCCTCGCATTCCAAATATAGCATATCCAACATTATCTAGCCAACAAGCCCACGAGCTTTGCTTGTGAAGGAGCTCCTAAAAATAGAGTCTTAAACTCAAGCTAGTAGGCTTCATACACACACACACACACACACACACACACACACACACCTAATAATAGGTAACATTGAGGATAGGTTTAATGGAGTTCTTGGGCTCTGATTGCACAGCTTGAAGGCTCTATGGAAAGCTTGAAATGAGCACTTTGGGATGAGGTGAGCAATGCAAAAAGAAAATGAGTTCAATGAATTTAATCAAAGAGGTAAATGATGCAAAAATTGACACAAAAGGGAAATCTAAAATGCAACACAAAAAGATGCTAATCCTCTCCCTAATCAAGTCTACCTAGCCATGGAGGTTAGTGGCCTCTTGGGTGTGCCAAGGACATGCCCACACAGAGCTAGATTAGTGCTTAATCAGTGAGAGATGCAACTGGTTATGAAAATATCAATGGACCGTGACAATAATTATGAAATGCTAATCAATCTAATGGAGATGCTAATAATTAACACACTAATTCATAATGGAAAATATAGCTAGCATAACCTAAAGCTCTAATACCAATTGTTAGGAATTGGATCATGGTAGCTAGGGTGGATGAAAGGGAAACATAGTGCAAGCGTGTGTGTAAGCAAGATTATCACTCAAGTGAATTAGGTTCCAAGATAGAATTAGCTTGGACTCATAAACACAATCTTGAGTATTGCCTTAGCTTAGCAGAGGCTCACCATAGACAAGCATGTAGTGCAAAATAGATTGTGTTTATTCATTCATGAAATGAGCTTTGAGTAGCTCTACAACCTTGCTCCACAGCATGTGGGATAATTCCACTCTTCTCTCCTTGACTCACACTTTAGGACAAAGCTCACACTTTACAAGGTCTTTTCATACCCATCGGTAGTCTTTGAGCTTGGGCCATATTAGGCTGATATCTGTACATGAGTTGTCCTTGTGGCCTCATGGGCACGTACTGGACATTCCCATCATACTTTTTTCGGAAGTAGCACTTGTGGGTCTCATGGTTGGTCCATTTACCCTCAATTGCACACCATTTCTGTGGCCTAATTGGTTGTCCCTGTTGAGGTATCCCTTCTCCTAGTGCCCTCATAGGTGCTTTTTGCATGTTGTTTATCATGTCGTTCATCCTTTTGAGCATATCTTCTATGGTTGAAAGCGGTGCTGCAGCAGCCGTTCCTACTTGTGCAGGTTTAGTGGATGTTGTTTTCTCGCTTTGGTTATCCTTAGGGACATCTTGTTCATTGAAAATATCACAATTGTCTCCTAAGTTAATAGCATCTGACACACACTCTTCTAGGGTTGTATCCTTCTTGCTATAGAGTATAGCATGAAGCTCTTTGTTTAGAAATCCCTCTAGAAACAAAGATACGAGTCGTTCTTTTGCAGGTATCTCTAGCCCTTGGCATCTGGCAATGTATTGTTTCATTCGAGTTGCACAATCCCTAACAGACTCACCATGTTTCTGTTTAAAGCTGTAGATTTGAGCTACCGTATTATGTTTGATCCCCGTTTTGAACAAGCAGCTACAAATCCTTGAGCTAATGTGTTTAAGTCCATGATTGACCTTGGTGGAATGTTTTGGAACCATGTCAATGCTTTTCTTTCTAATGTCATTCCAAACCCCTCGAGTTGAGTATGGAAATCGAATATATGCTATGCTCTTAGAAATTGCTTAAAGCTTGCTAAGTGGTGGTATGGACCCCTTAATCCACTGTATTTTCTGACCCATTTTTGAAAATCAGCTGGTCTGACGTGTCTATGTGGTTCAACTCCCGGTCTCCTGGCAGTTGGTCTTGTTCCGAGTCCTTCAAACCAGTCTGTTGGAAATAGTGACTCATGTAGCCCTGGACTGGCCTTAGTGTCACCCGGTTTTCTACGTGATGAGGTGGTTTCTGGTTTCTTAACATTACTCTCAGATGATCTCTCATGGTGTTCATCTCTTGGAATTGTTTCTAGTCCTTGTCCCAATATCCAATCCCTTATGGAATACCCTTGGTATTTGGTTTGTTCTACCTCCTCAGAAGTCATCACAACAAAGTTGTTGTTATAACAATCCCTAAACAGGTAGGTTTGTAGGTCTACTGATCCCTTATCTTTTGATCTTGAAGATATAAATGATCTTCATGGTCGTTCGTTGTCTTGATTTGGCATGCGAAGTCCATAGAAGATCTTTTACGTTTCTATTGTCCCAACAATAGAATCCGATCCTAGGATTATCCGTACTAAGCCGTTTCAAAGGCTTCAAATCTACTTGATCGTATCCCTGGAATTCTAAAGTTGGTGGTCTTTCTTTTGCTGACATGTCTGAGATTATGGTGTTTACTTCTTACCCCCGTTTGTTTATTACGTCAGGGTTTTCAACTTGTAAATATTGAGTTCCGTTTCTGTCCATGTACATATTTCCTTGTTTGTTTTCCCTAATCTCTTCTTCAAACTCAATACCATGGTCATCAATGCGAATAGCATACTCTTCGTTAGGATCCAGGTAAACCTGAGCTCCATGGTGATTAGTCCTATAAAAAGAGAGTATATGCTTATAACGCATTGTCGTTCCGGTTTTCGAGTGAGTCGAGTAAGAAGACATTTCAGATGTTGAATCTAGAAAAGTGATTGAGACTTCTTCACGGATAGTGTGCAAGGAATTGCCTTGATTCACACTTTCTTCGATGGATACTCTACTGCTCGGGGGGTTCACTATGTGTAAAACTACCATATCACGTGCGTTCAAAACATGTTTGTAAAACCCCTTATCTGTGAATTTTGTTAAGAATATAATGTACCCTTTTCTTTTAAAATCTGTAAGTTTTTCTCAAATTTGAAAAAATAATGCCTTTATGTATATATATTTCTGTAAGTTTCAAGAACTTTAAATACCCTTTTGTTGCCACTCACGTGATAGTTTACATTTTTATTAGGTGACCTCCCCGGGCTCTACTGGAGGTTTCTCTGAGTGTATGCCCTGATTTCCTAGTACACGACCAGATCTAAGGTTCATATAGACTTATGAAGCCCTGGATAGAGTACTTACCTTTGGATTGACTTGTCGTCAATTTCCACTTGATTCGATTGCAACTTTCTGTCAAGCTACCGCTTCCTTTTCTGCAACTTGATTCTTGTATAAATTTGATAAATTTAGCTATTCTTTCACAAAGACTGTATAATTTTTACTAACTATTGTGATTGGTCTCTGTGTATCACTTCAAATCAAGCTATGGGAGTCAGCAAATGACTTTCAGATTTGACTTTGGCAAAAAATCAAAGGATTAATCTGCAACTTGGAAACTCAGTGAACATGTAACAATTTGGATCCGATTGAACCCAAAATTTCCTGGTGGCTTTGTATTATGGTCTAACACTGTACAAGTTCAAAAGTCAAAACTGGTGTTCCTATGTAGCAGTAGTAAATAATCGCGATTATTTACTTTTGTCAGTTTTTTGCAATTTTGGCTTGGTTTGCCAAGTATACAACCTGTTAAAGTCCTTGGACAAGTTTCAACAAGTTTGGACAAATTCTGTTCAAGTTTATCAACTATTTTGTGTCCGCAGACTCTGATTTCAAGAATCTGGCTTAAGTCTCACTTTTGTGATCCAAATTTCACCAAAATTGATTTGTGGGGTTTACTTGATATGCTTGACCTTGTGGCATACTCAAATTTCCAAAATTTCCAAGTTTTGAAGCAGATGTAAATAATCACGATTAATTACTCCAGCTCTATTTTTGCAAATTTTTGTCCCAACTTTGACACAGATCTGTTAAGCACCTCAAGTTAAGGTTCCTAGCCAAGTTTCATCAAGTTTGGACAAGTTTTGGTTAAATGGTCATTAGTTTTTTGCCCGCAGACTAACTTTGCAAATTTGGTCACAAATTTTCAATCCAATGATCTGAATCTTACCAAATTTGGTTTGTGGGCTTATTACAACATGGTAAAGCTAGTGGTATGCCAACGGGGCAGATGTAAATAATGGTGATTGTTTACTTCTGGCAACGTTTTGCATCTTTTTGGTCAACTGAGCATGTACACATGTTTATCACATCAATATTGGCATATGAATCAAATTTCAACAATTTTGGACCAATTTTTCTCCAATTTACAATCAAGATTCACAAAGTCAGTACAAACTTTAGTTTTTACCCAATTTTTTGCCAGTTTGGTGATCCAAATCTTTTGTGCCTTTACAAAAGTTATTTGTACACATGCAATGAGTCAATGGTATGAACCTTGGTCAAATCTGAGCTGAGAGTTAATAATTGCGATTATTAACTTTAGGCTTGAAATGAACCAATTTTTGCACTTTTTTCAAGGACAGTCCTCTTATGAGTTATTTTAAGCCTATGAATCAAGTCAAAACTTAATTTGGCCTAAAATATCAAGAAAATATAAATAATCTGAGTGTTGGCCAACTCTTGAAATTTTTACCTCAAAGTGTCCTTGAGCTTACCCACTCGTCATACAACTTTTAAGCTTACTCTCCAATCGGATTGAGTGGTTTGGAGTCTTTTCGTGTTATTTCTAGCCGTAGACATGAAATTTTGCAACTTCCAATAACAACTCACAATGATTCTTTCAGAGAGAGCAATGTTCTGAAATTCATCTCGGATCCGACGTACCCTACTCCTAGATTCTCATGCAATGGGGTTGCGGAAAGTGTCCACAAACACTCGTTTTCTTGTCTTTTATGGTTTTCTGAGCATTGATCTTAAGACTTGTCTCGTCTATCAGTCACTCTCAAAATTCTACTCTAATCCTACAATCCTACAGTCCTAAAGGCACTCGACAAGTACGCGTTACTTCCAAGCTACCTCTACACATCAAAAGACGACAATCTTAGGCTAGGCGGTTTCTAATAGAATGTTTTGAACTCTAGGCGATCCTAGAGGAAGTTAAAGGATAACATCACAAGACGCTCGTGTTTTTCCCTAGTTTAGGTCTCTTCGATCCCCGGTAACGCTGCCAAATGTGGGACACGTGTCTAACCTCACTATCTATCTTATTGCAGTATTAACGAGACCACAATTAAATTGTGAATCCATGGGATGAGACTGAATCGACTAGTGCATAGAGGCTACAAGAGGGTGTCAATCTCTCGGAAAACAACTAAAAACTCACATCTAACTCAAGCTACACTCAAGTGACTGAAATCACTAAAAGCCAATCATCGGTAAACAAATCACATCCGTGGCATCATCAAATGACATCCAAACATAACAAAACTTGGAGGACATGTTTATAAGACCTAAGCACACATGCTTATGGTCTTAAACCCCACTTTAGGTCAAGTGCCAAAATCACGATTATTAACAGTAGTGGATTTTTGACCTAGTCGTTTTTGACCCAGAATGCATCTAACTGCTTAGTAATGATGCCCCAATACCCCGCCTATGCTAGTTTTTTATTTTGAAGTGTAGATTCCTAGTTATGATGAAATTAGGCCGCGGGTTGGCGATGCCAAAAGCTACGAATTACTGTGATGTGCTTACGTCAATGGGTAGAGCTCTTACCTACGGTTACAATGCAACAAACACGACTACAATGTGACAACCGGGGAGGGAGTAGGAAGCATGAGAAGGAGACGAGTGAGTGCATTAGCTCACACTGTGTATTTTATTGTCCAAAACTTCATAATAACTCACAAAAATTGGCTTTTATACCTTAGCCAAGGTTTTTGGTGGTGAAAACTAATAATCTGGGAGTTCTACCAAAGATGGGTCATGATAGGTTAATACAATCTGGAAGCTTGTAGCCTCGGCTCATCAATTACAAGGTTTATTCAAAAAATAGGAGTTACAATATTCCTAATTTATCAAAATAATAAGTGTTTTTACAATGAGACCTCCGAAAAACGGTATCCTTGGTATCTGTGTTAGCTTGCTGCTAACAAGGAATACCATCCTAAATTCCTCAAAGAGGCCTCAGCCATCCATCTGACGGTGCACCAGTTCATATTGACAATTTTGTCAGAGAAAAGTGGTGGTTTAGGCAAGTCAAAATATTGAAAAAGGATGTGGAATATTGGATACTAGAGTAAATCATGCAATTAGTTGGGCTTCAGAGTCTCCTTTCTTTGGTAGCTTGTTAGTAGAAAGGTAACATGACTGTTGGGATGACTTATCTATGCTATCATAGAAAATTCAACGAGAAAGCATGAGAGCTCATAGAAGCCTATATGTCACAGCATAAAGAACATGCCTATTAGCCTCATAAGAAGGTCCTTCATGTCAACCCCTAAAGACTTTGCACTTCTATAAGGTTCTAACATGCAATGCTTTTTGTTGGTTGGTATGTACGTTTTTTTCCCACTTAATGCAAGGAAACAATTTCAAGAGTATCCAAGCTTCAGTTGATGAGGAAAGGAATTTGAAATGAGAGGGCATGAGACCTTAGCCATCTATGGTAGAACTATTCCTTTGGGCCAAAGCTTAGAGACACATTTTTGCGAGGTCCTCTCACTTTGTCAGGAGAGCATGTAAAGCTTTGGCACATAGAAAACAATATGGGAGAGCATGTTTATGCTATTTATCATGAGGTTTCTAAGTTCTAAGCGGTTGTTCTAGCTACTTCTCCAATATAGAGCAATGTTTGTTCGAAGATCTCACCAGTATTTATCAAAGTGGATCTCCAAGACAACATCCCATCACTAGATAAATCTACTTTATATCATTAGATTCCTACCATTTCATAAAAACATTACCATTGCGCTTAGTCAAGCTCAAGAAAAAAGCATGTTCGTGAGCTACATTACAATATGATGGATATATTGCTTTTGAGATGCCACCACAATGCGACAACTCAAGCATGTATTTTAAGGAACAAGAATTTGATGGGAACTCTTGGACAAAATATGTGACTTGCAGTAGTGACTTATTTAAAGGTGTGGTATGCTTTAATAGGTTTGGGTAATTGCCTTTTGAGTTGAGGTGTTGGGTGGTGAAATCCAACAAGCCATGATTATTTTCTTCAATGTAGGTTCCTCTTGCATCAATATGTCGAGGGTGTTTCTCATATTTGCTCTGAAATTAGCTTTGCTCGGTTTTCTTTGCTCGTTGATTGAAAACCCCCCCTTCTTCTATGCATTGCGGCTCTAGCCCGCGGCCTCTCTAGTCTTCTTCCCCTTCATGGCCTCCATATTAGTACTATTATAATTGTGCTTGGAGTCTACTATCAAGGCCACCCCTAGCTTCTCCTCCCAAGAAAAAGGCTCCACAACTCCTCCACTTATATACAACCTCTCCTCAATATAATTATATATACATGCATACATCCTCACCACATTGATGACTTTGTTGAGCACCTCTTATGAAAGTAAAGGTGCTAGGGCTCACCACCACTCCATTATTGCTTCACATAGTGATATCTTTACACAAAAGAAGCAAGAGTTGTCCTTTCAATTGTGTTATAGCACTACCTTGTACTTTATAGAAAAGGAGAAGAAAGACACTAAATGGATCTCAGTACCAAATTTGCATTTGTAAAGGGAATATAAGTTTTCTCTCTCTCTCTCTCTCTCTCTCTCTCTCTCTCTCTCTCTCTCTCTCTCTCTCTGTGGAATTAACCTTGGAGTTCAGGTATCACCGAAGATCGTTAAGGACTAGAGATTGTTAATATTTCCATGATAACCTTTGTATCACCTAAGCATGGTAGATTGGTTATCCTAGTTCCCTTGCACTATCAGGTCTTGAGTTCAAGACTCATTGGATAGACCTCGGGATTCTTCCTACCATGTAAAAATAGATCCTACAAACACAACAACTCTCATCTACTTTTACATTACATTTTCTTAGCAGGCCATTGTGATTCTTCACCTTGTTTGTTATCATTTGCACAACAAAGCTTTTGCAAGGTCAACTCTGCCATTTTTGGCAGAGTTAACCCAAGGAGTCTTCGTTTGGGAGCTACGTGGAACCATGCCAGGAGGTAGTGGAACTTTTGCAGGCAAAAATGTCCAAACAAGTTGACACATGCATTACTCCCTCCAACTTGGCATGCGAATGCGCCCTTTTGCACCTATCTAAGATGGTGTTCGGGAAAAGTGTGCCCCAGCTTAGCCTTAGCCGGTTGAAAAATCAAAACAGCCGATTAAGAGGAGGGGAAGATGGAGAAAATCCGCTTGGAAAATCGAATAAAATAGAGTTAGGCTATGGTCATGTGAGGCTTAGTTCGTCGTAAGCAAGGCTGACCGTTTCTGACAGCGCTGAACTTTTGACTTGCTTAGTATTGCTACTATGCATAAAAAGGCATAGTAGCCAAACTATGTCCACTTCTTGCCGGTAAGCGCTCTTTTTCTCTCTCCTACTATGCGCCTCTCTCTCTCTCTCTCACTACTTGTTGCTCCCCATGACGTGCTCCTCCTACGGTACCCACCAGTGCTCGAAAAAATCCAGGTTTAGTGTAATTCCACCTACAAATTTTGAAATTTACCTCTAAATTTTATACTTAAAGGTGAGAAAACCTACAAAATTTTGAAAAAAACGGTGTAATTCGGTGTAAAAACCTTCAAATTTTGTCGATTTACCTCTGTTGTTTCACATATGTAGGGTTTGCCAAGTTTTTGGAAAAAAGGTGTTTTCAAGCACTAGTACCCACCTTAGTCAGAGTTGTTGAGGCTTGCATATAACCAAGCCTCGCATGACTGTGCCCTTAGATTGTAAAAAATGCCATTTATTTTGAAAATTTTCCTCTTTGAATGTCGGATCCAAACCCAGCCACATGAATGAATGATGACGAGGCAGATAAAATGATGCCATTCGTTTTTGAAAGTGGGGCCAACTGCTTGTTGCCTTGTTGTCGCACTGTAAACGAGCTGATATTAAATAAGTGGCCTTCAATTATGAGCGAATCAACTTTGGCCAAATGGACCTGAAAAGAGTACCGTGAATATCCGGAACTATATAGGACCATTTGTGTGTGCTCTAGGTGTGTTCTCCATTCCCCCTCTATAACGGTGTGCCTGCACACACACACACACGCACACGCACACACACACACACACACACACACACACACACACACACACACACACACACACACACACACACACACACACACACACACACACACACACGGGGACATCTTTTTAGGCAATGTTGCAATCCGCTTGTGCTTAGTTTCCTTTTGGATAGAGGCCATAGAGCCTTTTGGATTGAGTGTAAGTGGACTAAGGCAATGGAGAGAGGATGAAAAAGAGTGGAGAACGGGGGGAGAGTAAGGTGAATGTTGACCTTCATTTCAACATCATTACAGTTCCCATGGTGGAACACATTTAATTGTTGGAAGTTTGTTAAAATTTTAACTCTTCAAACAATCATGCTCGCACAATCATTCCTAGACACATTAGGTTCACAAACAAAGTAGGAAGAGATTGCCCATAGGCTTACTCATTGCGGGCCCAAACTAATGGATTCCAGTATATGCATCAATGTAGTCCACTGTTATAGGGTAGCATGCGAAATTGGTTACCAACTTTTCAAATAACAACAACTATTTTCATGACCTATGACCATCACACTATGTTGTTAGATTCACCCAAATAATAGATTACCCCTGCGTGTGGGGGGTACCTAAGCTACAACCAAATAGCTTACCAACTAAGCTATTGTTTGATGATAGCTGAAGACCTAGGGTAATTGAACATAGGATCCTCCTCCCTACCGCCCCTTATATAGGCCTAGCTCCTAGCTCTTGCCCTAAGCGGATTCCCAGTCCGCACTGGTCCAGTCCATGCCCTTGGCCTAGGTCCTTGACCCCCTAGGTTGGGCCTTGCCCCGTAGGACCCTTGTCCTGACATTACTCCCCCCTTAAGGAAGAGTTTTTGTCCTCGAAAACACAAGTAGTAATATCTTCTTAAGAATACTGATGTTTTTTGTATTGACGTCCCATACGTGAGCCAGTTGTCTGTATGACCGATAATTGGTGTAGTGAGGAGGTTCAATGAAACCAAGAATCTTGATTTTCAACATTGTTGTCCTTTTGCAACCACTTGGGTCTAAATGGTAACTCCATTTATAACTCACTTGAGTACTGTAAAGGAGTAACCACAACTAAGAGTTGTCCAAAGGCATAACTAGTTTTCAGATCTTCTGAAGGTACTGGAATAATGCAAGAAAACCTTGGCGTAACTTTCCATGTAGTTGTGAGCCAAATTTCCTACTCGCGTGAGTATCTTGAAAAGTTCATAGATAGGGAGTGTCCTCTTGTTAGAATTCTGAATAGTTTGGAACACAAAGAACTACATGTTCATCCCTAAGGAAGGTTACTTGCCAACATACTTTGTCAGCACACCTAGTAAGTCATTGACATATGAAACTATTGAAACAATTTACAACCCCACCACAACAGGTGTTCAAAGTCGAAAACCGTACTTAAGCAAATTCTAGAATAGGGAGAAAATCATCTATTCAGAAATGCGTTGTGCTAGCGTATGCTCTTAGCAGATCCTTTAGCAGAATAAATATTTGTAAGTTGCCCATCCAGCACGAGATGAATAGCACCAGTAAGAGTGAGGTGTTGTTCCCCAACCACTTATAGACAGTCTTCCCTGACTGTCGAGAAACTAGGACTTAATCATTGAGTATCCAGCCATATTTTTTATATGGAGCGACGACAACAAAATAGGTTGAAAGAGGGTGGACTGGAGTAAGCTCCCAGAGTTTAGACCATCCAACCATAGACACCCATCCTGAGCCAGTGCCTTGTATGGCAGGGTGTAAACTCATAATAAATCTGCAGGAGAGATTGCACATGTAGTGAAAAAATAAAGTCCATGAATTGGCATGCCGCTCCAAATAAATCAATGTTAAACACTAGGGCCCATAACACCTAGTGTGCATGCCTTTAACACAAATTTATCCAAACCGCAATTCCATGGCGAGACTTTCCACGATACATTCGTGAAAGTCTTACAATGAAAGTTGGACCATAATAGAATGTGACAACCTGGTCACACCTAGGTACCAACCATGAGACATTCTCATGATCATAGCATACTTTTCTATATGTAAAAACGACCCTCCGTTAAGGTGGTTCCACAGCACTTGTAATCACAACAAGTCTCTACTTAGTACCCGACAATTTCTGGCCACTGAAATTGTTCCTGATATGGTGTTCTCCAAATGGTCTAATAAACGGATGCAACCAACACGTAGGGACTTCTTCGGGACACATCATGAAGAATTAGGCGCCAGTGTCAGTCCTAGAGACTCATATTCACCACATGTGGAATATGTTTCAAATAAGGATGGCCGAAAAAGCGACATCCTTCATGTACAAGATGTACTTGTGTGTGGAGGAACTGCAAAACACTCTGTGACAAGAGTAAGAGGGACCCTCATTATCTTGATCCACACTGGCTAAACCAAACTCCTTGAGTTCCTAGACCATGTTGTATCCCATGTGACAACATGTTCCAAATAGAACCCTACAAGTAGGTTCGTAACAGCATAAGACAGAAAGATAGATTGGACACTTGGCCCAAAATACTTTGTGCCGACATGATCTTGGCATGGCTCTGTAACATTCAAGCGTACTTAGACGTCTTGAAAAACCAAGCAAAGCATACTAAAAATGGAATAACACCAAATCAATAGATGCATACCTGGAGATTTGAACGTAATGTACACTTACCTGTATTCAAATGGAGAGGAGCACATCCCCTACTTGAAAAAACAAACAGCATTGCATTGGGACCCCTGGGTGTTGCCTTTGCAATCCAGGCCCTTGGATTAGAATCTACGTAGTCAAACCCCTTGGTAAGACTCTTTGTAGGAACTGCTCAACTAGCAGATAACGGTTACCAACATAGTCAACTGTGTACAAAATGATTGGAATCAACTTGATAAGTGTCTCCGTCCGCTACCCGCGTGTGGTAGATTGCGGAATTATTTCCTTGAAAGTATAACTGGGAGAGATCAACTGTGATCCTCAATGCATATCAAACTGTGATCCTTAATGCCTATTGGGTGAGGTAACAATCACCCGCCGGGTCTTACCCCAAAACAGTATGTCCATAGACACGCCGTAGTGCTATAGAGAGAGCAGGAAAGTGAACTGCCAAGCTCTTATGGACAGCCATGCTGTCACAACTGATTGCTGCATCGATACTGCCTTGTAGAGCTCAGTTGCTGTGAGTTGAAGAGTAGAAAAACTCAACTTGGGTGTCGTATTGAAAACATGTAGTGAAAAAATGACACCCTAGACATCCGTAATGACAAGACTCTTGCTTGTCCAGTAATGTCGATGTGTACTTCCCTGGGTAGATCTGGTTGATCTTGAAAAGAATTCAAATAATGCCAATAGTTAGGTCTTACCCTTGTCCTAACATTGGCTCTTAGCCGGTGTGGCTCATAGCCATTATGCAAATTAGTGTTCAACGGACGAACCGATGAAGACTAATTTGAGTAGCATCTTAGCCACGTGTTAGTTGAGAATTAGAGCACCTTGGCTCAGGCTGACTTACGAGAAAAACATGTATCAAAAGATTCTGAAAAAAAATTCATTTTTCTTGAGAGAAATAAGAAAAATAAAGAGAAGAAGGCATATGTTCCTTAAATTTCTAGAGTGTGTGCCTAGAATGTGTGCTCTGAGGCATCGTATACCTGATTTGTAGCTTATCCTGTAAGCATGCAACAATCTAACTGTATGATGCTCGCCTCACGAGAGGTAACACAAGTCACATCTTGACCATCTACCGTGTATGGCTTGTGACTGTATGGGGATGACTTGAATAGGGCACCTTGCTAGTGAATCCAGTAGAAATTTTAGGTTCTTTGGTGTATGCCTTGATAGCAACCATAAATAAAATTATGGGAAACAATTCATAACGAATATTGTCCTTGACAGAATGAGTGTGTGAGAGCATACTTTATACCACATGGATAGCATGCCTTGCATACAAAAACGGAAGCCCCTGGCTACCGTGACAACCCACTATGTGTAAAACTACCATATCACATGCGTTCAAGACATGTTTGTAAAACCCCTTATCTGTGAATTTTGTTAAGAATATAATGTACCCTTTTCTTTTAAAATCAGTAAGTTTTTTTCAAATTTGACAAAATTAATGCCCTTATGTATATATATTTCTATAAGTTTCAAGAACTTTAAATACCCTTTTGTTGAACTCACGTGAAAGGTGACATTTTTATTAGGTGACCTCCACGGGACCGTAAAAGCCCACACCATAAGTGCCTTGCACCAGCTAGACTGGTAGGGATTCAATGAGATGATATCCTGATTAATGTAGGTGCCTCAAACTTGGTTGCTAACTGCTCTTGACACCGAGTTAATCGGAGTACGAATTAGAAGCCTTGTTTCGTGTGAAATGGGCCAATCATTTGGCTTTGCACAACAAACAATACTGTCTGAAGTAAATGCGAAATGTAAAATTGTAGGACATGTGTATCATTTACAACCTAATGCAGTGATCTTGCATGCATCTCATAATGTTTTCGGCGGATCGTATAAGCCGTGATGATGTGGCTGGTCGTACCAAAAATGACTATAGCAGAAAAGCAATTGGGGCATAACAGTACCCAATTCAAAAAACCTTCAATAGGCTAAAAATCCATATTCAAGTATGAAAGAATGACCAGTAATTTCTGGAAGGGTCTCTTTGAGAATTTAGGGACAAGGCTAAACTTCTCTTCCGCCTATCACCCGCAAACGGATGGCCAAAGTGAAATAGCTAACGTAACCATTCTGGATCTACTAAAAGCCTATGTATTGAAAGTAGATCAAAGTTCCCAATGGGAGAAGTACTTACCCTTAGTTGAGTATGCCTACAATAACACTCTACATACTTCCACGGGAAAAGCACCTTTTGACTCTAAGTGAGGGAAGATCAAAAAGTCCCCTTCTACTTAAGGTACACGGGAAGACCTTCGCTGCAGATCCTAAATGATTTTCTCATGCTAAACTAATCATTTAATATGGTAAAGTGCCAAGGGAGAAAAATCTAGAATATTGATTAAGCTAGTAGACCGGCCACAGTAAGGATCCAAAGGCGGGGAAAATAGGGATCGAAAGGGGGGGACATCTGCAAAAGAGAAATGTGCAACGATGGTCTCCAAAGACCTTAGGGTTCAGCTCATTAGGACTTCCAAAATGCTAAGGTTCCAGAATTCAAAGGTAAGTCCAAACAATCAAGCTTAGTGGAATTGGATGCTTTGTGAGTGTACCAAAGAGTCTTTGCAAGCTCCTACATAGGAGGGGGCGTGCCCTTTCAGTAGGGGATGAGAGAGAAACACACACACACCGTCACTCATGCAAGCCCCTTTACACAAAGGGCATAGTGAACGCATGTCAGCTCCCTAGGCCAATTTCCCACAAGGTGCACCTAAATCCTATTGGATGGCCATAGTGGTGGACCAATGAGAACTAGGCTAGAGTAAATCTAGTTTGATTCATTT
Organism: Adiantum capillus-veneris; assembly: GCF_014529385.1. Classification (NCBI taxonomy): domain Eukaryota; kingdom Viridiplantae; phylum Streptophyta; class Polypodiopsida; order Polypodiales; family Pteridaceae; genus Adiantum; species Adiantum capillus-veneris. Next base: position 18,280,235 of record NC_140937.1, read on the forward strand.
TAAAACACTTGATAAAAGAACCAATAAGAATTAAGATATCTAGAAAACTATTGGATAGTCTCCCAAGGGGTCCAATGAGCATTTGATAGCCCAATGGCTTGCCTGATTCCTATTGGCCAGAAGACAAAGGGGTCCAATGAGAGTTTAGTTGCATTATTTAATTATCTAAAGCTCTCACAAAAGGGGAAGGGGGGACACATTCACAAGACTATCACTTACGCTTCTTAAACCCTATTGGCTAAGCTTGGAGAGGTCCAATGGGAAGTTTGCAAGAGGATTTAGCAAGAGGGTTTGACCAAGAGAGAGAGGGGGACTGATTTTTCAAAGGCATTATCACACGCACACTCACACAATCTCATGTGTGAACAAAGAAGACTCTCTCTCTCTCTCTCTCTCCTTCTCAGGCTTTAATGGAAAGCTCATCATCTACTCCAAGCTTGTGAGAAGGGAGGCCTACCCCAACAACTCTTGGCTTTGTGACTTTGTGATGCAAATCCAACCAAGAGCCAAGATTCAATGCATGCTCATCTCCTCTACCATGCTAATTACTAAGCTACGATTTTATGAGTGATTATGTGAGGAGATATACTTCTTTCTCGTAAGACTACTCCTTCTTTCTCTCAGTATACTCTCATACCCCGCTAGCTCTCACCATGTTTGAAGGTGCGTGAGGTCTTGGGTCTGAGATCGTGAAGGAATTGATATTGTGTTTTATGAGTGTTTTCTCAATGCTTGAAGCTTCCATCTTCATTGCACTAGCTAGTTATTGAAGGAACACAAAGAATTGTATTGTAAAATGCCTCCCTTGATGGGGGAAATCTATAATACAAAGCCTTTTGGAGGGGGGGACTAGCTCCATGTAAATCCGGTCCTCAACTGTTGTCAATAGCTTTAATTCTCTCTCTTTTGAAGTATTGTTCATGCCTTTCTAACTAGGTGTTATGCTTTTTGTTGCTCTCTCCATCCAAGCACTCTTGCTATGCTCATTAGGAATCTATTCTAATGAAATTCTCACTATGTTCGTGCTATTTTCCGCTACACACAGGTTACTAAGCCATTGAATGTTACACATTAGCATCACAGTCTCCTTTTACAAAAGAATCAATAATAGCTGCATTAGTAGTGGAGCGAGTCTCTTTCTTCTTAGCCTCTTTGGCCTTCAACTTAGGACACTGCTTGATCAAGTGATCATTAGCCTTACAATAATGGCAACACATTTTCTTTCTGCCCTTATCACCAAAATTCATAGACAAATTGCTGTCAACAGAAGCATTAGGAACATGTGATTTCCACTCGCAGAAGAACCATGAGAAGTGGCTGCATTACTATTACAACCTTTTCTTTAAGCAGCAATAAAGGCATGTTTAACTGCACGTTGTCTAGTCTTTTATTTTTTGGAAAGCTACTCTTGCAATATCAATGTGCATAATGCATCATACTTGACAACTTCAAGATTTCCTTGGGTCCTAAGTCTCCAAGTACAAGCAACAGACTGGTAAGAACTGGCAAGGCATCAAGAACAATCGACACAAGGGAACTGTCTGAAATGACTTCTCCTACAAAAATAAGTTTCTCATTGATATCCTTGACGCCAGAAAATAAAGTGTCCATGTCATCTTCCTCATGCATAATCTTTGACTCCAACTCTTTACACAGCAATGCAATTTTTGCCTCATTGCGACTTGCATAAAGACCAGCCCGAATATCCCAAGCGTGTTTTGTAGGTTTTGTTGAATGAATGTGAGGAGTAATAGTGTGCTTCATAGACAACACAATCAATGCATGATCATGAACATCTTTTACATCCCAACGAGCTTGTTCTATCGTAGGCAAAACAAATCTAACAACATCAATCCTTGCAGCAAGATCTGTGTTGTTGTCGGCCATGATGAATGCTTGCACCTAATGTGAAAACTGCCCGAAAAGAGGAGAAATAAAGTGGGAATAGCATGTGCTATATAGCATAAACCGTAGAAGACTGTAAGGGACCTGTTATGAAAAAAATGGCACTGACAAAAATTCTACACAAAGTGACAAAATAAACTACGCAGTACTGCCTACAGTGAAAACGGAGGCCAAAATGAGCATGAATCCAAATTCTAAGAAGACTAAGCTCTTTGAGCTTACCAATAATATTTTTCGACCTAAAAATGCTCGCCAAAGCTCATTGAAATCAGAGAAAGTGAGCAGGTGTGTGTTCCGAGCTACTACTAGCAACTAAGCTTCGGAGGATGCAACCTACTCTAATACCAATTGTTGAAATTAGGGTTGTAGGAAAACACACATAGCTTGGAGAAGATGAAAGAAGCTCAAGGCACACAATAAAGAGTGTATTCCTTAGTGTGCAATGAAAAGATAAGTTAGACTTAGAGTGATGGGCGTATATACAATGCACGGGGGAAAAAACGTCCTAGTGAGGGAAGAAATTCCCTGACGGTCCTAAGTGTGTTCACACACATCACTACCACATGTATATGGTAACACTTTTTATATGGGTACTCTAGCTACAATCAAATCACGATTTCACTAGAGGACCAAGATAAAAACCTCTTTTATAACACAATTCAGAGTGTTTGCATTTAGTGTTATGGCTTTTGGCTTAACCAATGCCCCTACTACATTCCAAAGATAAATAAACACTGCTTTTAGGGAATATTGAAGAGAGTTTTGTGAAGCTTTTTTAGATGACCTTTATGTTTTTTCTTTGTGGAAATTACATCTATCATGCTTACAAAAAGTGTTTGAAAGACGCAGATTATATCGCACCTCATTAACAGTTTTGGGTTAAACATGGAGTCATTTTAGGACATATAGTGTCCAAGAATGGGATCTCCACAGATGAGAGAAAAATTAAAACCATTTCCAATTTTCCACCACCTACAAACTATAAAGGAGTTCAAAGGTTCATGGGCTATGTTGGTTATTGTCGACGGTTTATTTTAAACTTTGTCGAGATAGCCCGCCCATTGTACAAGCTTCTTATTGAGTCTCATTGGACCACAGAGTGTGACCATGCTTATGAGTTATTAAAAAGGGCCTTGACAAGTGCCCGAATCCTAAGAGTGTCTGATTGGAATGTAATTTCTCATGCATCAAAATTTGCTATTGGGTGTGTTCTAGCTCAACTAGGAGAACATAAATTGGACTACCCCATTAGCTTTGCAAGTCGCTAATTGAATGATGTTGAGAGGAACTACACCACTACAGAGAGGGAAGTTTTAGCTATGAATTATGCAGTAAAGAAATTTCGATATTACTTTCTTGCCAACAAGTTTGTTTTTTATGTGGATCATCAAGCGTTGTCGTATGTAGTAAACAACCATGTTCCACGGGAAGAATTACACCATGGTTATTAATTATTCTTGAGTTTGATTTTACCATGGTGAGACCCAATAAAAGACATTTCCTAGTTGAGACCATGCCTAAGTGGAGTGAGAAGATTGTAAACTTTTTAGTTAATGGTTTTCCACCCAAGGAGCTTCGTAAGGATATAGCTCGAAATCTACTTAGGGAATGTGAACCTTGTTCTCTGATTGTAGGAACTCTCAACATTGATAGGAAAGAATGATATTCTTAGATGTTGTACTCGTAAGGAGGATGAGTATTTGTGCATACTGCAAGAAGCACACATAGGCATAGCTAGAGGACATTTTTCATGAGAACTAACTACTAGAAAGGTATTGCAATTAGGCTATTGGTGTCCCACCTTATTCAAGGATGCATCACTTTTTGCAAAAGGATGTGATGAATTTCAACGTTACAAGACAACACAACGGAGGGATAGGATGTCCTTACATCCTATTAAAGTGACTCAACCATTTGAAAAATGGGGTTTAGACTTTGTAGGCCCAATTAGTTTGATAGCCCATAACACTCAATCCCGATATATTATTGTTACAACTGACCATGTGACAAAGTGGATGGAAGCTAAGGTGACACACAAAGGCTGATGCAAGGTCAACCACTAAGTTTCTCATTGAGAATATTATTACACTATTTGGTTGTCCCCTTGAAATTGTGAGTGACGATGGTACTCATTTTATAAATGAAGTGATAAAGGAACTCATGACAAGCTTTATGATATCCCACCATAAGTCGACACCTTATTATCCACAAGCAAATGACCAAGCTAAGAGTACTAGCAAGAAATTTTGGGTGAAAATGGTATTCATTTAAAAAATGAAGTGATAAAGGAACTCACAAAAAGCTTCATGATAATATCCACAAGAAAATGGCCAAGCTGAGAATACTAAGAAGACTTTAATTTCTATCTTGACCAAGATGGTAGAGGCTCATTGCACAGATTGGGATTTGAAGCTGACATCAACGCTATGGACTTATCGTACTTCTTCCAAAGTGGTTACTAATTGTACACCATTCAAGATGGTATATGGCCAAGAAGCAGTTATGCCATGGGAGTTTGTCATTCCTAGTTTTTGAGTAGCTTCACACATAGGTTGGGATGGTAACCCTTTAGTTGATCGTTTATATATCCTTGAAAGATTAGATGAAGAGAGGAAATTGGCTATGAAAAATGCACTTGTGGAGAAAGATAGGAGAAAGAAATGCTTTGATTGTCATTTATAGAATAAGGATATCAAGATTGGGGATAAAGTCCTTATGTATGGAGTGCGTAACAAGAGGAAAAAGTTGAATATGCAAGAAAAAGACCATATAGAATATGCGAAATCACCGCACAAGATACCATTCATGTGGAAACTCTTGATGGAGTTGAAACCATTGGATTCCTCAGTGGGAGTAAATTTAAAAGATACTATGATCCTTTAAGCCAAGAGGAGCTACATGTCATTCATCAAAAGAAGGCAACCAAGTAACAAGCAAAATTGAAAAAGATACAAGCTCAATCCAAGGCTCAAGAGCAACAATAACGTATTAGGCGCCAAGGAGAGACCAAACTCGGAGTTACACATGCATTTCAAGTTGAATCACAGAACGATCAGATAGATTCTGACCCACCTCTACGATACCCATCGAGTTGAATAGCACTTATGGGAACTGCTATATAACCCTTTATTGGACACAAGAGTTAAACATGATCTCATGCTATCTTATGGAGCGTGGTGCCAATTAGGGAAGTCGTCTTTATCCGAGAGTACCATCCAAGTCAAGGGTATTAAAAAGAAGAAAACTACTGTCTTTGGAATCTTGCATACTTTTGTCAGTTATGACCATGGGGTCGTGGCTCAAAGATTTTTGGTCATACCTGCGGATGCTATAGAAGGACACATAAACCTAGGACATAAGTAAATGTTTGCAACCAAGTGTACTATTGATTAGGGAATTGGGCGCATCACGATACAGAAACCAACTCTCATCCTTGCCACTCAAGCGAAATCCCCTGAGTTATTTCCTTCTGAGGGAACACAGAACAAAACATTTCATATCCAAGAGATTGAAACATATGTAGCTATAACACAACCCTCTCTAGAGCTTCAACTTTCATGGCTGAAACCAAGAATGAGGCATGCAAGACTTGGCATGATTTGACAAGAGAACCATACAAATGGGTCCCTAAAGCTTCATTAATGACCACTTTTGATGCTCAACCGGGTTCAAAATAGAAGCCTTGTAAGGGATGCCCAATTCGCCCCAAGAAATGTAAAAAACTGTTGCGTTGGATTTCTAAACAACTATTGGAAGCCCAAGGCTACTATGACGGAAATGATCAAATGTAGGTGCCTGAATGTAAATTGTGTTCTTCCCTATCACCTATAGATCCATGTGAGCCGAATCATGTAACTATGAAGTCGATTGAAGATCGAAGGAAGGGGAAGATCACATAATACTTTACACATGTTCTAAAGATAATTTGGGTACCGAAGTGAGAACGATTTATATCACTTAGCTTAGGAATAGGGAAGTCAATTGAAGCTTCATGTAGTTCATCCATAGAAATACAAGATTCTACATAACCTCCACCTACCATTGTAAATATCCAAAAAGACAAGAAAGAATTAGCACCTCCCATTGTAAGTTCACCACCTAAAGCAATGCTGCAAGTAAGATCATGGGAGAGTACCTTACCACCCTTGCAACTTGATGAAGTACCTAGGATGGTGGAAAACTATTGGTCAAAGTATTCACCCATTACAACTTGGAATAAGTGGTTTCAAAAGGTGAAGACATCTTTCCAAAAGGTATGATCTACCCAAGGAAGGGGGGGGGGGGGGGGGGGGGGGGGGGGGGGATGTTTAGTGACATCCATCATTTGCTTTCTTCCCTCTTAACCTTCCTCCCTGACCTCTTAACCTCCTAATCTTAGGGAATGTATATATATATCGCTATACTAAAACCAAAAGAGAAAAAAAAAAGTAAAAGAGAACGAGCTACCAAACAAAAAGCTTGGAACCAACAAGATCTGGTCCATACACCAAAACTCATAATGAAACACCATGCACAATGACAAAACCCTTATGATATTTTGAAACTAGCCAAAATATATCTGTGTGTATAGATATGGCTATTATGCCAGAGTCATCCACTCCTACCTTGGGGGAGAGATACCCTCTTTACTTTTCTCAAGTGTTTCACATGGTCTACCCTATGCTTACTCTGATTGGGATTTGGTAGATACACTAGCGGGTGAGAAAACTTTTAAGGAATTAGAATGGCTGATACATCTCTTGACCACGATTGATCCTGCATGTGACCTTCTTAGTGAACCTTTGTGCATTTGATGATGAGGAAGATTTACATGATTTCAGGGATGGGCACATTGTTTCACTGAGGATGACTTTATTTATCTTGATGATGATCAAGATAGAGGTTTAGACTTAGGATTGCCAATCCATCTATATAATATCTTATTCCCTTGACCCTTTAGGGGGGTGCAAATAGATAGGTTAGGGATCTTTACGTTGTTTTTATTTTGTTCAATAAGGGATGGTGCCTCTTCCCACTGATGTGCCTCCTAGAGGTATCTCCTAGTGTTTTCTAGTGTGTACATGAACGTATTGCAATAGCTGGGTTTCAAAACATCAGGTAATCTGTTTTTAGATCACTCATCAAATTGAGTAGGATGGCCAGTACAAAGAGGTGTTTCTTGTCCATTATCGTTGCTTGTTGTCTTTTCTAACATCCATGTTTGTTTTTTTAAATCATGATTGGTAGAAAAATGTTCAACACATTTTCTTAGTATTAGACATTAGATTCAATATAATTTTATGTCATAGTCCCTTGTCTAGGTTTACTAATCAAGAAGTCTAACGAAGCTAGTTTGACCAAGGAAGGGTGGTAGAGATCTTCTCTTAATACCATAGGATATGCCTTCCTACTTTTAAATGGTTACCTTAGGCTCTTAATCTGATCTTATGAAGCATGGTGTGCAGTTTGCCCTCGAGTTTTTATTGCAAATGCACGTTTGGATTCAACGACAGTCAAAATTCTCTGCATTTTTGAAGACACAATCTCAAGTGATTGAGATGCTCCTACTTCTTTCCAAAAATATTAAAATCATCCAAGAAAACTCTCATAAATGTTACTAGAAACTCAGTAAACACACATTGTACCACTTTCTAAAATGTTGGTGGAGCATATTCAATCCAAATGTCATCACATTACTATCATAAACCCCCATTCAATGACAAAGGCTATTTTATCCCTGTCTTCAAGTGCCATTGATATTTGGTTGTAGCCACTAAACCCATCCATAAAACTATAAATCCTATTTCAAGGTATTGCATCCATTAGTGTATCACAAAAAGGTAAAGGAAATGGATCAGTTATTGTAGCTGCATTCAATTTCTTGTAATTCACACACACCCTAATCTTTTCACTCTTCTTTGGAAATACAACAATACGTGACAGCCAAGTAACCTCATTCAAAGGATAAATGAGACCTACAGCTAACAATTTGTCAATCTCTTCCTTAACCTGTTTGGCATAATTAGGATTCATCCTGTACTGTTGTTGTACAATAGAATTTCATCTATTTTCAAATTAATTTTGTGTTGACAAAAGTTAGCATCCACTCCTTTCATATCTGTGTATTTCTATGTAAAATCATCTTTGGATTCTAACAAAAATTCCTTTAGTTTATGTTTAAACTCCTCATCCAGATCTATTGACACCTTCATTGTTTGTGTTTCCTCCTAAGTATTCAAATTCAATTCCTGTAGCTCATCCTGAGTCACTCTAGCAGTTATTTCCATCTGATGTTCAAAGGCTCTCTATGCCTGCTTCACTGCCTCAATGGCTTCCTCCTCTTCTTTGTTTCTTAATTTGTAGATTCTTCAACAACTCATTATCCATTTTGTTAGTTGATTGCATACCCTCCTGAGCAATCACTGGTTTTTGAATTATTGATTGTATCCCATCATCTTCTGTTTGTAATTGGTTTCTATCTTTTGTACATTAACTACAAAGATAGGTAAAACTGATGAGTTTCTTTTAAGAAATGTCTCCTCTACATCCTCTCCAATCTCTACTACCATATTCAGTCCTTCTACATGCAATGCCTAAAAACTAAGTGGTATTACCTTTTTTGCATCCATTTGCATTCCAACTTTCTTCTTTTCTCTTTTGCTCACTATGGAGTCTTCTCCTCATAACCTTTTACCTCATAACCAAATTAACTGGATAAGAGCAAGCAGACTTGTCTAGCCTGTGAACTACAAAGTTGGCTACAAACTGCAGTCCCACGACTGAGACCTACAAACTCCTCAAAATCCCCAAAGGTTGAACCCGTTTCTGGTCTTCCATATTCACTTTTGAAAAGGTGATGTATCCCATTTCAAGAGATTCAGACCTTTGCAAGTTGACTCTGGGAGAGTATTAACTACTAAACCCCCATCCAAGAGCACACTTGGAAAAAACACCTTTCCAATAGATGCCCCCAGTATTGGTACCTTGTAACCAATATCCATAGGTAGGACTTCACATACTTCCTCACAAAAAATTTCCATAGTTATCCTTCATATTCCCTGATTTGTTCCTTCTACTTCTTTAATCAGTCTTTTCAACAATTGTTGTGAGAATGTAGGTACCAACCTCAACATTTGCTTCACAGTAATTTCTATTGGAGCTGACAACAAAAAGATTCATAAAATTCATCACTACTGACCTGCTCTTTCATTACATTCATGCTTCCCTCTGATCCTTTTCTCCCATGGTCAGTCAAGAATCCTACAACAAGATTCCATTCTTCAGATGGTATACCGTCCTCTTTGGGACTCTTGCACTTCCTTGAGTGCTCTTGTTCTTGCTGTTTTTTGCTCCTTCCGATTTAGACTACTCTGATATTCTTCTTCTTGCACACTTGCCTTTGTTGGCTTTTCTTTTGTCCTTGTTACGACCATGACTTTAGTGCATTCACTGCTCTTTGGAATATCCTCAATTTGGATACATGCCGCACAATCACAATTGTAATGCTTAGCTATTCCATGAGAAAACTGACACTCTTGTACTTTTTGAATAGCTTCCTATTCCTCCTTATGAGACTCTACCCTCTCCTAAATCCATTCTTCGTCTTAGTACATTCTTCCTCAATTCATTCTTCAAAGATCACTAAATTAGCCTGAACTGGAGGTCTTTGCTGCTGCTATGGTGGAGGATGTTGATTTTGTTCCGGAGGTCTATTGCTATTGTTGGTCATGTGTCTACACAACAATTCACAATTAGGTCCTTCTTTGTGTCCCACAGCTCCACAATAATTACATTGTAACTGATGCATGTTATTTTGAACTCTATTTTGGTACCCCCACTTATATGGGTTCTGGAATCTTCTTTGAGGTGCAGGTCATTGATATCTTCTGTTACGACCCTGAGGAGCTACCACATTTGCAGTTGTCTCCCTCATCTTTTTAGTAATATACTCAGGCCTTCTTCCCTTGAAATCTGGGTTATAATAACAAGTTTCATATTGATGCCCAAACCTTTGACATACCTGACAATATGATTTCCCTGACATTCCAAAGTGGCTCATGCCAATTGTCTCCAGTTTATCCTAAATAATTTTGTTGACTACATCTACAGTCGCTACTTCTTCTGCTTACCCTTATCCTTCTTCTGTTTCTTCTTCTTTTTTGACAAGTTTTCATCATCAATATCAGTCTCCTCTTCAGTATCTTGCTCCAAATATTCATCTTTTAACTCTGAATCATCTAATTTTGAGTGTGAATTCTCACCTCTGCTTTTTCTTCTTTTCCTTTAGTTATGCCTTACCTCTAGATCTTCTTTCAGCTCTTGCAGCTGCTTCAACCAAATCAGTAAAATCCTGTGCATTTTCTAATGGAGGTCTCTCTGCTATTGAATTTCTCAATTCCTTTCTAAGGCCCTTACAAAAGTAATCTCCCAACTACTCCATGGAAGGTTTTCGAGTTTCTTTGAAGCTATTATTCAAATTTCTAAACTTCTGTGCATAATCTTTGACCAACGAGTCTTTTTGTTTCAATTCCACATCTTCTTCAAAATATCTTCAGGTGTTTTATCTTCCTTGAACCTTAATAAAAATCTATGTTTCAAATTATTATAGTCAGCAAAGGTTGCCATGCCATACTATAAGAACCAATCCATGGATTTACCCTATAGTGCCGCTGCAATATGCTCTTCCTTCACTGCATCCGGATGTAATGCCTCATATCCACTTGCAGGCCACCTTGTTTGAAACTGACCAACATAGTTGTCAGCATCTTGGGACTTTCTCCCAGTGAACTTTTTTGCGCCCATTTCGGGATTTGGTGCAACCATTAGAGGTATCGGAAGTGTCCTGAGTTCTCTGAGAAGAAGTGGATTGAAAGGTAAGATACATATTTCTATTGGTACAAACTACAACTATCTTCTTGCCCTTAAGATTGTCTAAGATAGAAATACATTAACCAATTGTCCCAAAAGTGGGTCTGTTGTGGGAGGAGTTGTTTGTTGGCCTTGTTGGTTTGTAGGTGGGGTCTCCAGCAGCCTATGTTCATGTCCTTGTAGTTGAGTCCCCGCCCCAATAGTTTCTACTCTTGCAGCTATCTCCCTTACAACTTCTTCTTGGTCATCACTACCAAACACTTCTTCCTGCCTTTCCCTTGTATTCTATCTGTATTATAAACCTTGTGCCATATGAGTGTTGTGGTACAATGAACCCTTGCTCTCACTCATGCATTGATTCTTCTCTTTTGTCTTAAGTACTGTACGAACAATTTCCTTTCATATAGTCTATAAGAATTAGGCAAATTGCAAGCGCCAAAAGGTAAAAAGGACGTAACTACTTTGTCCGCAATTACAATTTTGATTTCTCTTGACAACATTCGAAAAATTCCTATAGAAACTGCGTTGCATACTCCTCAGACTCTTTCTGTGGGGTTACCCAACTCGAGAATTCCCTTAGGTGGTCTATGTCAACGAACATGCCAATACCCTACTGTCTTCCTGAATGCCATATGGTTTAACTGAATTTGAAACAACCACAGGATCGCCAAAGTGTTAGGGGCTCATATCCCTAGCAGATGTGCAATAATGAAAACATGCAATGCAGAATTAAAGATGACAAAAAACTGCAAATTAAACCATAGAATTGTAAAGTCAAATCACAATAAACACCATGACTGTATTCATCATCAACCTCAAGATACACACGTAAAAGGCAATACAACTGATGAATAAGTAACAAACTGCATGACCGTCTCATGAAGAATTGCCCCTCTCGCCATAAGACTATTCAGGTAAATAAAACTACTTAGGCACTTATGTAAATATGCCCTTAACACTAGAATGGTAACAGGACACTTTTATGTCCTTGGACAGTTTTGTGTCCTGTTAAGTGACCATTTTGCTTGAATTATTTGAAGAGTATGAAAATGAATTTCTAGGTGCTATATATCCACAAATTTGCCTTATGAGCTGAAAAAAACTTAGCATTTTTTTTTGAGTATCGATCTCACCATTAACCTTACTCTTGCACAATATTTTTGAACCTAAACTGTGTGAAAAAACGGGTCCTGTTTTTTGTTTTTTTTCAATTTTTGGCAACTATACCACTCTAAAATTCATGTTTGTGAGGTTTAGATGGCTAGAGGTTAGGCCTTCATAGCTCTCAACATGTTTTGATGCTTGTAGGGAGAGCTAAGTGTTAAAATTGAAAGTTATGACCAATTTACAAGAATTGCATAATCCTATTTTTTGTCCAAAATTAGCACTTTTATGATTTTTTTGTTGGCTTTCTTGATATCCAAATTCAATTTTTATTTTGTAAGTGTAATGTATAACATAAAGCTAATCTTCCTTCAGTTTTAGGGGACCTAATATGCTATATAGCATAGTATATGATGATGGTTGAGTTTTTTGATTGTTGCTGAAGAATACGATACATTTTAGAGTAGCAAGTATAACTTTCTCAATATTGCTAGTTTCTTAGGCCAATTGTGTGTATTTTGTAGGTAGTGACCATATCTAATCATAGACTACAAACTTGGCTAGATATTGAGTAGTTTCTATGGGTTTCTAGAGGTCATAATGCTAAACCCAGTTTTTTCATGTTTGCTGTATTTAGCACTTTATCATTGTCCCCAAGGTTCCAATTGTAAGAGATCCATTATCCTTTTGACATGCTCCATGGCTCCTTTTGAATCCAGAGGCCCAAAGGGAACTAAGAAAAAATGTATATAGTAGCTGTATTGAGCGTGACTATAGAAACTTTGATGATAGGTCCGTAGAATGGAAAAAATCCAACTTTTTTGTACCTATTTTTTTTGCCCAAAACAAAATTAGTTAGGTAAACGCAATCATATGTTTTGGACACCAACCCATTGAAGTTAACGGGGCATTTTATCTCATGTCCTACAAAAATCTCCACTCTTATTTATATGCAATCAACCGTAAGAAATTGTTGTTTTGGGCAAAATGCACTGGTCCATCAACTTTGGAGGCTTGTAGTGATCAAGGGATGAGAAAAATTACAAGTTTATCATTTTTTCCATATGTAGTAGTTATTGAACTATAATCTCATGAAAGGATTTTTCAAAATGAGTGGATCTACTATGGTTTTGGAGTTTTTTCCCAAAACCCTGAAAGGACACTTTTATGTCTTGTTAGGTTACCATTCTAGTGTTAAAGGTCAAAGCTTCAACCTTAGTTATTACCAAAAAGTAAGTAAAAGGTAAATACTGACATGTCAGGCACTAACAACAATCACCTATGTTTTGCATATTCAAGGCATGTTTAATTACATCAAAAAATAATGTTTGTGAAAAAATCCATTGTGAGATAATTAGTTGGCTTCCTTATTTGGCGCAATCGATGCTTTGTTGGAATTCCCAAAAAACCTTGCAAGTTTCACAATTTCCAAATAAACTATTTATTGTATCTATTTGGATTGTTCAAGGTTTTCAAAACTTTATTCCTATTTGACAATTGAAATCTGTTATTGAGTGCTTAACACAAAATTTGTCACAAATCTAAAACATAACCAACTCAAATCCGATTTTTAGCGTCTTGTATTGATGGAAAATATGTCCTCCTATGAAGAGCCACAACTTTTTTTGTTTTTTGAAATATATAATCTCATAGCCAAGGGTGTTTTGGGAAATTTTGGGAATATTGGGAATTTATGACAAAATAGTGTAGGTATTTTGAGAATTTTTTATATGGGTTTGTATCTATTTTCATTGGATTGTTCAAGGCCTCCTAATCTTTATTCCTATATGACAATGAGATCCATTTTTGAGTGCTTGACGTGTGATTTGTCAGAAATTACCTAGCAAAAAAGGCAACTATGCCTTGAAGTAATGAAGCAATTCCTCTCCAAAACTTATACAACCCACCCAAATCCCACTTTTAACATCTTGTAATGATAGACAATCAGTCCTCTTATCAAAAGCTACAACTTTTTGTCTTTTTAAAAACATATAATCTCATAATGAGGGTTGTTTTGGGAGTTTTGGAAAATTTGAAGGGCATTTTGGGAATTTATGACAAAATAGTGGGGGTATTTTGAGAAATTTGTAAATACCCTTGTATCTATTTTTGTTCGATTGTTCAAGGGTTTCTAATGTTTTTTCTATTTGATAATTGATATCTAATTTTGAGTGCTTAGCACGTAATTTGTCACAAATTACCTAGTAAAAATTGCACTAATGCCAAGAAGTAATGAAGGGCATTTTGGGAATTTATGACAAAATAGTGGGTGTATTTTAAGAATTTTTGATATGCCCTTGTATCTATTTTTGTTGGATTGTTCAAGGTCTTCTAATATTTATTCCTAAATGACAATTGAGATCTGTTTTTGAGTGCTTAGCACATGATTTTTCATAAATTACATAGCAAAAAAGGCAACTATGCTTGGAAGTAATGAATCAATTCATCTCCAAAACTTATATAACCCACCCAAATCCCACTTTTAGCATCTTGTAATGATAGACAATCAGTCCTCTTATCAAAAGCTACAACTTCTTGTCTTTTTAAAAATATATAATCTCCTAACCAGGGTTGTTTTGGGAGTTTTGGAAAATTTGAAGGGCATAATTTTGGGAATTAATAACAAAATAGTGGTGGTATTTTGAGAATTTTTAAATACCCTTGTATCTATTTTTGTTAGATTGTTCAATGGTTTCAAATCTTTTTTCCTATTTAATAATTGATATCCGATTTTGAGTGCTTAGCACGTATTTTGTCACAAATTACCTAGTAAAAAAGGCACTATTACCAAGAAGTAATGAAACAATCAGACCTCTTATAGAAAGCTACAACTATTTTTATTTTTAGCTACAACTGAGGAGGTTTTTCCATATGCCCTACAACACATGGAATTGTCTCAAAGAATAGCAAAGTGGGTGGTGCAGCTTCAAGAGTTTGACTACACACTACAAGTAGAGGATTCCACCCGTGCTTGTTTGGCAGATGTCCTCACACAAAGGTGTTATGAGAAGGCCAAGAAAGAGGCACCTAGTAAGGTACCGCCTATCCCGGAGCCTGAAGTTCTACTGGGAGCACACAGTCTGTATTTTGATGGGGCTTACAAGAGGACCAAAGACAAGGCATCAGCAGGCATAGTAATATTAGGTCCAGAGAAGGAGAAGATCTTTGCAAAAGGGTTTCATCTAAAAGAGGTTCATTCTAACAATGAGGCAGAGTACCATGCCCTTGTTTTAGGGTTGCAATGTTGTCTTTCTCAGGGCATCACAAAGCTAAATGTTTTTGGTGACTCCATGTTGATTGTTAAGCAAATGGTTGGTGTATGGGCCTGTAAAAATGACAAATTGTCTGTTAAGATGAGGGAAGCAAAGGCCTTGTTGAAGGGTTTTAAAGAAGTTCGAGTGCACTTTGTACCTAGAGATCAAAATCGAGAAGCAGATGCCTTAGCAGGTGAAGAACTACAAACTCTCATAGTAGGTGCTATCCTTGTGAAAAGTCCTTTATACCAGGGAAAGGAGGAGCTGCATGATTTACTTTACTTTCTTGAGAATTGTGAAGCACCCTCTGGTATGAGTAAAAGTGAACGTAGGTGGTTGGCAAAAAAGGCTACCAGCTATAGCTTAGTGAATGAGGACTTGTATTCTAGAGGGAAAGATGCTGTCTTAAGGAGAGTTGTCATGAAGGTGTGTGTGGTGGCCACTTTGCACAAGAGATTACTAGCAGAAAGATTTTACAAGAAGGGTTCACGTGGCCAAGCCTCCACCGAGATGTACAACATTGGTGCCGCACATGTGAGGTTTGCCAAAAAGCTGGACCAAGGCGTCTTACCCATGAAAATCAGCATCCAATCAGAACCTATGGGCCATTTGAAAAATGGGGGATAGATGCAATAGGGCCACTACCTTGCACTCAATCAGGGAAGGAATACATCATTATGGGGGTGGAGTACATGACCAGATGGGCAGAAGCTCGTCCCACAAAGCGCATCACAGCCAAGGACGTGAGTGATTTCATTTTTGAATGCCTTTGTTGCCGTTTTGGCACACCTTTGGAGATTCTCTCGGATAGGGGATCGGGATTTCGAGCTGATTTAGTCGGGCAATTGATGAGCAAGTTAAAAATCAAGCGCAGGCACTCTACACCATACTACCCTCAGTGCAATGGTCTTGTGGAAAAGGTAAATGGTCTTATATGTAAAATCATCACTAAGCAAGTGTATTTACATCCTAAGGCATGGGACAAACACCTAGATGCAGCACTTTGGGCCTACAGAACATCCTTTAAAACATCCTTGGGGTATACACCTTTTCACTTGGTTTACGGGCAAGAGGCACTATTGCCTATAGAAGTGGAGCTAGCGAGCCTCCGAGTTCTAAAAGCACATCAAGAGGATAGTCAAGAGAAGCAGGTGGAAGGAAGAATCATCGATTTGGAGAGGTTAGGGCTAGATCGAGAGTCAGCAGTGAAGTACTATGCAGCCCAGGCAGAGAAGAAACGAAAGAAGTTCAATCGCAACCTTGTCAAGAAAGGTATCAAGGAAGGTTCTTTAGTGCTCAGATACGACAATCGCTTTGATCGCAGGAAGGATGGTAAGTTCTTGCTTAAGTGGGAAGGCCCTTTTATAGTGATACAGAGGTTCTCAAATGGTAGTTACCAACTAGGTGACCTAGATGGTAAGGTACATTAGACCCCGGTAAATGGTTGGCGATTGAAGGCCTACCAATGTCGTCTTTCACAGCCATATGTTGGTGAAATCAATGCTAAGGATGGTTCAGAGGAGAGCTCATCATATTCGAGCTCCAACTAAGGTAACAATCATGTACATAGTCGTTTCAAAAAAAAAAAAAAGAGAAGACAAAAAAAAAGAAAAAAAAAGGAAAAAAAGAAAAGAAAAAAAGAGAATGCTACCAGTGAAAGTGGATATTGACAATGGATGGGGTATGGCTTTCAAGGGTCTAGGAGACCAGTTGTTAGTCATGGATGGATACAATTATTCATCAGAAAGGACTAAACAGGGTGCATCAGCCAAGAAAGCAGTAACATGGCAAATTCAATTGGTACCAGGTGGGTAAGTATTCAAGAGAACCCTATTGTAGCACAACCTACAGCTAGAGGCATCAAATACCTCTAGCTTAAGGGGGAGGGCTATATGATGCATGGTTTTTAGGACCCCTTCTGAAGATGCAATAAAGGCACAGTCAGTTGTGGGGGAGATGAGGATACTCTAGTCCAAGGGATCTCGAAAGAGAAGAAAAATCTACTTCACAAGCACCAAAGAGTAAAAAGTGCCATGGACAGAAGATACGTGGGAACAAGCTCTTATGCATGCCTACAACCTATATCTTACAGAATAGCCCATTCTAGGTGTGAATTTCTAGTGAAATTTACACGAGGATGTTCATGTGGACTCACAGCACAGCATACTCCATTTTCACTTTTTTACCGACAGTAAATATTTTTTACCTACAGTAAATATTTTTCACCTACATGGTAAATACAAATCACTTTTTACCTACAGTAACTTTTTTTACCCATGGTAAATATTTTTTACTGCACCATAAGTATTTGGTAGGTAACAGTTCACTGTTACTAGAAGCAGTGATTGGGCATCAACAATGCAGTTACAGGAGGAGAAAAGGGGAAAATCTTATGGTAAAGGTGAGTCAACAAGGATAAAGACTTTTGAGTTGAAAAGAGACATGCTGATTTTTTCAAAGAACACATGTCAAAAGAAGCCATGGTTGAGGATTTTTTGAGAATTTGATATTCAGGAGGACCCAGCTGGCACCTCCCCCCCGCAGGTCCCCCCTGACATGTGCAGAACCTCCAGTTTCAACAGCCACCTTACCTGCTCTTAAATGCTGGTCAAGGCCTTATCCCCATGTGTCACAATCAGAAAAATCAGCATTTACCCTCCCCTCTCACATCACTCTAGAGAATATCTTGATGGTGACATATCAGGTGACCTCAATCTGTTGACCACCCTAAGCAAAAAGTAACCCCGATCAGCGGATTTAAGCATGTTTATCCCTAATCCTAAACCCTCTCAGAAACCTATATAAGGAGGCCTTCTCTCACTCAAAACCAACACCTCACCCACTTGACCAAGCAACGAAGCTATGACGACATTGCTCACAACGAGGAGCTATGGATGGAGCTCTACTCTCTCTCCCTCTCTCTCTCTCTCCCTCTAGTATGCTACATTACTAGCCCTAAAACCTAAATAAGGAGTCTTCTCTCATGCTCCATGGCCACCATCCTCGCCATCATTCTCTAAGGTATTGATGTGTTGCTAGTAGGATCATACCCACTTGCTGGGTTGATTGTTTTTGACAAGGGATTATGCCATCCTTGGCTTGCTTCTCTATATCCTTGTTATGTATGATCAGATGCCGTTGTATTGTTAAGCTGATGTCTTGTGTATATATATGCTACATAAGGTCCCTAAGCTTCTTTTCTATATGTTTTGCCATATGTTTTGATGCCATCATAATGCCAGAAGTCTCACTTGCCTATGTGCACTATGTGTGAGGTCCCTAAACCTTTGAATTTAGGGTGGTGCCCCCTTTGTTTTGTTCTTTGCTTGTTTGCATGAGGCGTGGTTTGTGGAGTGTGCACGAGTACAGAGGCCACCCAATTGCACTGCTCTTTTTCCCGCTATCATTTTTATGGATGGAGCTCTACTCTCTCTCCCTCTCTCTCTCTCTCCCTCTAGTATGCTACATTACTAGCCCTAAAACCTAAATAAGGAGTCTTCTCTCATGCTGCATGGCCACCATCCTCGCCATCATTCTCTAAGGTATTGATGTGTTTCTAGTAGGATCATACCCACTTGCTGGGTTGATTGTTTTTGACAAGGGATTATGCCATCCTTGGCTTGCTTCTCTATATCCTTGTTATGTATGATCAGATGCCGTTGTATTGTTAAGCTGATGTCTTGTGTATATATATGCTACATAAGGTCCCTAAGCTTCTTTTCTATGTGTTTTGCCATATGTTTTGATGCCATCATAATGCCAGAAGTCTCACTTGCCTATGTGCACTATGTGTGAGGTCCCTAAACCTTTGAATTTAGGGTGGTGTCCCCTTTGTTTTGTTCTTTGCTTGTTTGCATGAGGCGTGGTTTGTGGAGTGTGCACGAGTACAGAGGCCACCCGATTGCACTGCTCTTTTTCTCGCTATCATTTTGGTGCCCCCACTGAGGAGGGCTACACAGACCTTCAGTCCACAAGCAATGAAGATGTGCAATCTACAATATGGACGAATGGCGTGAGGAGTTTGCAAATTGGAGAACAGAAGAGGAGGAGGCTTTAGAGGCCTTAAAAGCTTTCATCGAGGTCTTGTTACGAGGTTGCAGTGTCATTGAAATTCAAGAAGTAAGTTCTTCTACATGCCTTGTTCGTGATCGTCGCCAACGAAGGAGAGTGAGAAGAAGAGCTTGATATACCTCTCCTCTCAACCTATGAGTGCTCCAGAAACCTCCAACGCACACGAGCTTGAAATATTCTACATCAACATACACGAAGGTACTGTGACACACATTAAGGGAAGAGAAAGCATCACCAGACCTCTCTTTCCTGAGGAGCCGACTAAGAGGAGGAAGATCACCTCTACACCTAAGTGGCCCAAGGCCGCAGCGCGTGCTTAAGCGTAAGGTAACATTTGGCTTAATCTCATTAATAAGGGATTACATGACCACTACAGGCAAGAAAAAGGCTAGTGAGCAACCAACTTCAACCTGCAACTTGCAACCACGACTCTCACCCCTAAATCCTCCTGAAGCAAAGAGGCGAAGGCTTGCCTACAAGATTGCCGCCCATCTGCGAGTGCTCCCAGTGCACTTTGTGAATCCAGACACCACCAATCCCAAGCCAACCTCCTGTCCGCGTGAAGATCACTTTGGATATTGTCCAAAGTGCTTTGGAGACCGGGTGAAAAGCCTCCCTGCCCTACCTTTGCTGCTAATTTTCAAGAAGTTATCTCAATCTAAGGAAACTATCTTAGTTGATGATGTGCTTCACATTAATGGTGTCACTTTCATTCGTCATGCTGATTATGGTAATAGCATCCAATTGTTGCTTGCTAAAAGGCTCAGCATTGTACAAAGTGTTGCCATCATGCCTTACGTCTTCACAGATGCATCAGGAAGATTCGAAGTGATCCGAGGTGCTGACCTTCTGTGGCTGATCAGGCTCATTGGTCCCAAGGTGGTGCAACTAAGCTAGGCTCTTGTGTGTAAGTATGGATGCCAATAATGAGAATGATGATCCCCGCATGTTTCCTTTCCATTTTGTGCGTCATATCCGTGTGAATATTTGTATTGATAGAAAAATCTTTTATCAGCAAAGAATAGCCCTGTTGTTTGGAGCTGAGAGACTTGGGGAAATCTTGCACTCTCCTCATCCTGTCATTCTACCCTTACTAGACTATTACCATTCCTTTGATGTGTCGATCTTCATCCTATTTTGAGCTAAGTTGTGCTAAAGCTCCAAATTGTAATTACCATACTCTATTTTAAAATAAATTGGAGCTGTTTGTGTAATTGTTTACTCTCTCACTTATGGCCTTCCCTAATTTTATGGTAAGCCTGGGGAGGTTGCTCCAAACTTTTTGGATAATTTGGAAATGGCCTTTCTGGTATCGGGAAGGGATGACGAAGCTACTAAGTTAAGGGCCTTTCCTTTGGTCTTGAGGGAAGGTGCAAAATTATGGTATCAAACTTTGGCACCTGAATAAAGAAGAGACTGGGAGTCCTTAAAGATGGCCTTCATCGAAGAACTTCGCCGCCATGAGACTCCAGAGGAGATATGGAGACAGCTCTTAGAGCTACGCCAAACATCACCCAATGACTATAGAAGCTATGAAGGAAAGTTTTCCAGCCTGTGGGAGAAATGGTGTGCATCACTAGGTGAAGGAGAAAGGGCGCCAGAATGCCTAAAGAAGGACTGTTTCCTGACAGGGCTTTACCCCATCCTTCGAGAAAAGGTAAAAGGTAAATTCCCAGATACCTTTGATAAAGCTATGACTTATGCAAGGGAGAAGGATAGGAAGTTAAAATTCCAAGCTCAACTACAAGGGGGAATGGAGCCTCCACCGCTAGCTCAACCTACGGCAAGGGTAGTAGCAGGGACAGGAGCAACAGACCAAGAGTCCTCTCAACAAGAATTACTTCAACAAATCACCAATCAACTAGAGAGCCTGTCCATCAATCTGGTTCAAGGTGTAAGGGCTCCCCAGCCAGGAAATGAACGAAATAGACAAGAAGGACAAAGGCAAGCACATGAGTACATTTGCTACAACTGTGGAGAGGTAGGTCACAGCATGTATTATTGCCCCCATCCACGACGCTATCAAGGAAATGGTAATCAAAGACGGCCTCCTCGCCAGCAAGTCACTCCTCCTCGAGCTAGGCCACTAAATGGACAAAATGCACACGTGGCTCCACCAATCCAAATATTGAGACCCCCTCCTCCACCACCACAAGCACCAGCAGAGATCCCTCCACTACCATCGGGAGGGGAGGACAGGGCTGTCTCTGTCATAAGTCTTGACAATGGTAAGGATAAAGGGAAAGAAAAAATGGAGGAAGCTGTTGCCATGCCAATAAAGAGAGTTAGGAGACAAAGAACTGATGAAATGGAAGCTTTAGAGCCGGATAAAGGGAATGAGGGTTCCTCCCAAGTGATAGGAGACAAGAAAAGGAAGAGTAGGTCAAGGAGGCACATAGGAGTAGAAGACTTTCCACTTGGGGTAGGATCCATACCTTACGACCTGGTAGCAGATGTGAGTAAGCAAGGACCAAAGATTTCATGGCAGCAACTCCTCCACCTTTCCCCAAAGATGCGTAGAACCTGGTCTAAGATGGTCAGCACCAGGAGGGCTAAGGCAAAGTCAGTTGGGTCTATTAGTGCAAGAGGCATGAAGGATATCGTGCCAGTCATTGATGCAGAGATTAAGAGTCAGCGAGTCTCCAATGTGTACGTAGATGGTGGAGCCGAGATTTGTGTTATGACAGAGAAATTAATGCACAGGTTGGGTTTGGAAGTAAACGAGTAAACTTCCTTACAAGCTAAGATGGCAAATAATGTAAGGGTGGCTTGTGTGGGAAAGGTTAATGGAGTGAAGGTTTTAGCTTTTGGTGTTGCAATCTCAATTGATGCTTATGTGATCCCAAATAAGGGGGAGGGCTATCTGCTAATCCTTGGAAGACCTTGGCTTATGGCTATGAAAGCTAGGCAAGATTGGGAGACAGGTTCCCTTGAGTTGCGACCAAATCATAAGGTAGGTGGCAAGCAACAAAAAATTGTGTATGACATGAAGCAGGGTAGACAACAAGACCTAGAGATGGAGACTTCTATGGATGAATGGAGCACAAGCAGCTGCTCTTCATCTGAGGATGAGTCATCTGAGGAGGATGCTAGCTCTTTGGAAGTCATGGGTATAATACTGCGAAACCCAGAAGGAGAAGGTGGTCAAGACTCTCTAAACAAGGAAGAAGCCACAGGCTTAGAGGAGATGCTAGCTAAGGACCTACTAGAAGAAGAGAGAGAACCCTATTTGCAGGTACTAAAGAAGCATGCTGGCCTCTTTATAACTGATTACGAGCACATTAAAGGAGTGACGGTAACCCAACACCATATCCAATTAAAGGAAGGTGCCAAACCAGTGGTGCAAAGGCTAAGGAGATTAGGGCTAGTGCAACAAGATGCACTCTTAAAAGAAGTAAAAAGATTACTCAAGGCAGGATTTATCTACCCAGTGGAAGATTCTGAGTGGGTGTCTCCAGTTGTGGTAGCACCAAAGAAAAATGGGAAGTGGAGGTATGTGTGGATTACAAGCCTCTAAACGCAGCCACAAAAAGGGACCATTTTCCTTTTCCTTTTCAAGATGAAATACTAAATGAAGTGGCTGGTCATGAAAGGTACACAGTGTGTGATGGATACTCAGGCTACTTCCAAATCAGAATTGCAGATGAAGACCAAAGAAAGACTACCTTCATAACACCTTGGGGGTGTTTTGCTTATAGAGTTATGCCTTTTGGTTTAACTAATGCCCCAGCTACTTTCCAGAGGTTTATGAACTTGGTGTTTCAACCTTACTTTGGTAAGTCCATACGAGTCTTCATTGATGATTTTTGCATTTACATCTCTAGGGAAGTACATCTGTCCAAGGTTGATGAAGGTTTCACCCGTCTGGCCCAATTGGGTGGGCAATTGAATAAAGACAAGTGCCACATAGGTGAGAGCAAGGTCACTCTACTAGGTCATGTTGTGTCTCAAGATGGTATTGAGGCTGACCCTGAAAAGGTAAAGACATTGTTAGCTTTACCTACTCCTTCAAACGTGAAGCAACTAGTCTCCTTCATTCAAAAGGTTCGCTACATGGGACGATTCATACATCTCCTTTCTCAGGCAATCTATCCTTTGCAGCAGCTCACTAAACACACTACATTGACATGGAGTGAGGAGGGCGAAAGGGTCTTTCAAGAAGTTAAAACCATTTTGAGCTCATTGCCTGTCGTCCTACAACCCACATGGGGTGAATTATACTATGTAAATCCTAGTGTAGTTCCAGAAGCTCTAGGAGCTGTCTTGATGCAAAAAGACCCAAAGACATCTCTCATGAGACCGGTCTACTTCTCTAGTAGAGTGATGACAGCTCCTGAAAAGGGTTTCAGCGCAACTGAGCAATTGGTGATAGCTCTTAAGTTTACAGTGAAGAAGTTTCGAGCTTACTTACTTCCGAGACAATTTGTGGTGATCACAACTGAGGAGGTTTTTCCATATGCCCTACAACACATGGAATTGTCTCAAAGAATAGCAAAGTGGGTGGTGCAGCTTCAAGAGTTTGACTACACACTACAAGTAGAGGATTCCACCCGTGCTTGTTTGGCAGATGTCCTCACACAAAGGTGTTATGAGAAGGCCAAGAAAGAGGCACCTAGTAAGGTACCGCCTATCCCGAAGCCTGAAGTTCTACTGGGAGCACACAGTCTGTATTTTGATGGGGCTTACAAGAGGACCAAAGACAAGGCATCAACAGGCATAGTAATATTAGGTCCAGAGAAGGAGAAGATCTTTGCAAAAGGGTTTCATCGAAAAGAGGTTCATTCTAACAATGAGGCATAGTACCATGCCCTTGTTTTAGGGTTGCAATGTTGTCTTTCTCAGGGCATCACAAAGCTAAATGTTTTTGGTGACTCCATGTTGATTGTTAAGCAAATGGTTGGTGTATGGGCCTGTAAAAATGACAAATTGTCTGTTAAGATGAGGGAAGCAAAGGCCTTGTTGAAGGGTTTTAAAGAAGTTCAAGTGCACTTTGTACCTAGAGATCAAAATCGAGAAGCAGATGCCTTAGCAGGTGAAGAACTACAAACTCTCATAGTAGGTGCTATCCTTGTGAAAAGTACTTTATACCAGGGAAAGGAGGAGCTGCATGATTTACTTTACTTTCTTGAGAATTGTGAAGCACCCTCTGGTATGAGTAAAAGTGAACGTAGGTGGTTGGCAAAAAAGGCTACCAGCTATAGCTTAGTGAATGAGGACTTGTATTGTAGAGGGAAAGATGCTGTCTTAAGGAGAGTTCCTGCATCCCAAGAGATAAAGGATATTTTGTTTAGTTGTCATGAAGGTGTGTGTGGTGGCCACTTTGCACAAGAGATTACTAGCTGAAAGATTTTACAAGCAGGGTTCACGTGGCCAAGCCTCCATCGAGATGTACAACATTGGTGTTGCACATGTGAGGTTTGCCAAAAAGCTGTACCAAGGCGTCTTACCCATGAAAATCAGCATCCAATCAAAACGTATGGGCCATTTGAAAAATGGGGGATAGATGCAATAGGGCCACTACCTTGCACTCAATTAGGGAAGGAATACATCATTATGGGGGTGGAGTACATGACCAGATGGGCAGAAGCTCATCCCACAAAGCGCATCACAACCAAGGACGTGAGTGATTTCATTTTTGAATGCCTTTGTTGCCGTTTTGGCACACCTTTGGAGATTCTCTCGAATAGGGGACCGGGATTTCAAGCTGATTTAGTCGGGTAATTGATGAGCAAGTTAAAAATCAAGCGCAGACACTCTACACCATACTACCCTCAGTGCAATGGTCTTGTGGAAAAGGTAAATGGTCTTATATGTAAAATCATCACTAAGCAAGTGCATTTACATCCTAAGGCATGGGACAAACACCTAGATGCAGCACTTTGGGCCTATAGAACATCCTTTAAAACATCCTTGGGGTATACACCTTTTCACTTGGTTTACGGGCAAGAGGCACTATTGCCTATAGAAGTGGAGCTAGCGAGCCTCCGAGTTCTAAAAGCACATCAAGAGGATAGTCAAGAGAAGCAGGTGGAAGGAAGAATCATCGATTTGGAGAGGTTAGGGCTAGATCGAGAGTCAGCAGTGAAGTACTATGCAGCCCAGGCAGAGAAGAAACGAAAGAAGTTCAATCGCAACCTTGTCAAGAAAGGTATCAAGGAAGGTTCTTTAGTGCTCAGATACGACAATCGCTTTGATCGCAGGAAGGATGGTAAGTTCTTGCTTAAGTGGGAAGGCCCTTTTATAGTGATACAGAGGTTCTCAAATGGTAGTTACCAACTAGGTGACCTAGATGGTAAGGTACATTAGACCCCGGTAAATGGTTGGCGATTGAAGGCCTACCAATGTCGTCTTTCACAGCCATATGTTGGTGAAATCAATGCTAAGGATGGTTCAGAGGAGAGCTCATCATATTCGAGCTCCAACTAAGGTAACAATCATGTACATAGTCGTTTCAAAATAAAAAAAAAAGAGAAGACAAAAAAAAAGAAAAAAAAAAAAGGAAAAAAAGAAAAGAAAAAAAGAGAATGCTACCAGTGAAAGTGGATATTGACAATGGATGGGGTATGGCTTTCAAGGGTCTAGGAGACCAGTTGTTAGTCATGGATGGATACAATTATTCATCAGAAAGGACTAAACAGGGTGCATCAGCCAAGAAAGCAGTAACATGGAAAATTCAATTGGTACCAGGTGGGTAAGTATTCAAGAGAACCCTATTGTAGCACAACCTACAGCTAGAGGCATCAAATACCTCTAGCTTAAGGGGGAGGGCTATATGATGCATGGTTTTTAGGACCCCTTCTGAAGATGCAATAAAGGCACAGTCAGTTGTTGGGGAGATGAGGATACTCTAGTCCAAGGGATCTCGAAAGAGAAGAAAAATCTACTTCACAAGCACCAAAGAGTAAAAAGTGCCATGGACAGAAGATACGTGGGAACAAGCTCTTATGCATGCCTACAACCTATATCTTACAGAATAGCCCATTCTAGGTGTGAATTTCTAGTGAAATTTACACGAGGATGTTCATGTGGACTCACAGCACAGCATACTCCATTTTCACTTTTTTACCGACAGTAAATATTTTTTACCTACAGTAAATATTTTTCACCTACATGGTAAATACAAATCACTTTTTACCTACAGTAACTTTTTTTACCCATGGTAAATATTTTTTACTGCACCATAAGTATTTGGTAGGTAACAGTTCACTGTTACTAGAAGCAGTGATTGGGCATCAACAATGCAGTTACAGGAGGAGAAAAGGGGAAAATCTTATGGTAAAGGTGAGTCAACAAGGATAAAGACTTTTGAGTTGAAAAGAGACATGCTGATTTTTTCAAAGAACACATGTCAAAAGAAGCCATGGTTGAGGATTTTTTGAGAATTTGATATTCAGGAGGACCCAGCTGGCACCTCCCCCCCGCAGGTCCCCCCCTGACATGTGCAGAACCTCCAGTTTCAACAGCCACCTTACCTGCTCTTAAATGCTGGTCAAGGCCTTATCCCCATGTGTCACAATCAGAAAAATCAGCATTTACCCTCCCCTCTCACATCACTCTAGAGAATATCTTGATGGTGACATATCAGGTGACCTCAATCTGTTGACCACCCTAAGCAAAAAGTAACCCCGATCAGCGGATTTAAGCATGTTTATCCCTAATCCTAAACCCTCTCAGAAACCTATATAAGGAGGCCTTCTCTCACTCAAAACCAACACCTCACCCACTTGACCAAGCAACGAAGCTATGACGACATTGCTCACAACGAGGAGCTATGGATGGAGCTCTACTCTCTCTCCCTCTCTCTCTCTCTCCCTCTAGTATGCTACATTACTAGCCCTAAAACCTAAATAAGGAGTCTTCTCTCATGCTCCATGGCCACCATCCTCGCCATCATTCTCTAAGGTATTGATGTGTTGCTAGTAGGATCATACCCACTTGCTGGGTTGATTGTTTTTGACAAGGGATTATGCCATCCTTGGCTTGCTTCTCTATATCCTTGTTATGTATGATCAGATGCCGTTGTATTGTTAAGCTGATGTCTTGTGTATATATATGCTACATAAGGTCCCTAAGCTTCTTTTCTATATGTTTTGCCATATGTTTTGATGCCATCATAATGCCAGAAGTCTCACTTGCCTATGTGCACTATGTGTGAGGTCCCTAAACCTTTGAATTTAGGGTGGTGCCCCCTTTGTTTTGTTCTTTGCTTGTTTGCATGAGGCGTGGTTTGTGGAGTGTGCACGAGTACAGAGGCCACCCAATTGCACTGCTCTTTTTCCCGCTATCATTTTTATGGATGGAGCTCTACTCTCTCTCCCTCTCTCTCTCTCTCCCTCTAGTATGCTACATTACTAGCCCTAAAACCTAAATAAGGAGTCTTCTCTCATGCTCCATGGCCACCATCCTCGCCATCATTCTCTAAGGTATTGATGTGTTTCTAGTAGGATCATACCCACTTGCTGGGTTGATTGTTTTTGACAAGGGATTATGCCATCCTTGGCTTGCTTCTCTATATCCTTGTTATGTATGATCAGATGCCGTTGTATTGTTAAGCTGATGTCTTGTGTATATATATGCTACATAAGGTCCCTAAGCTTCTTTTCTATATGTTTTGCCATATGTTTTGATGCCATCATAATGCCAGAAGTCTCACTTGCCTATGTGCACTATGTGTGAGGTCCCTAAACCTTTTAATTTAGGGCGGTGCCCCCTTTGTTTTTTTCTTTGCTTGTTTGCATGAGGCGTGGTTTGTGGAGTGTGCACGAGTACAGAGGCCACCTGATTGCACTGCTCTTTTTCCCGCTATCAGGGGTATACTATCTTATATGTCTAGAGGAGGGATTGATACTAATATGGTCTTTGATTTTCAAATCTAATTTATGATATGATAGATTGAGCTTCCTAATCTTTGTTTGAGTGCCTCCGATGCCTATAAATATAAGATAAGGGGAAAGCTTGGAAATTCGCATATATCCATTTGCTTCTACTAGATTTGTTGAGCAAGGGATTCATCCTCGTTGAGCAAGGTGAGTTTATTTTTTAATAATGTTGGCAATGTCCCATTGTTTCTTGATTGTCCAGCAAGATATTTGATGGTGAATCTTGGGTATTATGGAGGTTGTGTTGACAGTAAGATGTTTGCCATCATTTCAACTCCGCATGGTGACATTCAGACAGAGGTGGCAAATGGTGTGCAAGTAGGTCAACGGTTTCAATTTGTGCTAGATTCAACCTTGTCTTGAAATTTTTTGTTGGTCATGCACAACAGTGTGAAAATGTCCTCAACACAGAGGTGGAAATAGTAGAGTTGTCTGACAGCTTCATTGAAGAACAAGGAGAAAGGTCTGCCAAAATTTCATCTGGTAAGACTAAGGATTCCTTTTATGCCTGTAATGAAGAAATGGTAGGCAAATTAAGTGAGGAACATACCCAAAAAAAAGGATAGATTTTAAGCAAGTGGAAAAAACACAAAGTACATTAGAGTATATTGCATTAAATGGCCACAAGTATCCCAAGTTAAGACGAATGACCTCTAGATGTTCAATTAAGAAGCGTGTTGATGCAGCTCCTCAAATATACAATGGGGATTGCGTTTATGAGCTAGACACTGTGCCAAATGGCGTTCCCAAAATGTTGGGAATGGATCAAAAGTATGATGGCCATTGATGGGCTACGCATGTTCATTCTAGAGTGAGTTATTCAGCTTTTATCAAGAGAAGTAAATGTGGTGGGCACCTCATTTGTAAGATTAGCTCGTGCTCGATAAATACAATGGACGGGTGGCCAAACGAGACTTCTTGGATGGGAAAATTACTAACATCAGTTGCTTTGGTTGGTATGTTTAGCTCTGAAAATGGAACACTACGCTGCTTCCATTGTGGTAATTCTCCAATTTTTCTTCGGAAGTGTCCCTGCACTATCTATTACTTACTAAATGATTACAATTGGACCCGGTTAGTTATCCACCTTGGAAGGCATAATCATCCTGTGGCCACGGGATTTTGCAATCAACAATCAAATAGACTAAAGAGCTTGTGTCACATATGTTGTCTTAAAGCCCAATGGCGGGCCCTAGGTATTTGCAATTAAATCTTGCAAAGCACATGGTTATGGGAGTAGTGGTGCGTGAAAATGGGGAGCAGTTGAATAGTAATGAGATCCTCTCTGTACTAGAGGAGATACGGCCACTGATTCATACACAGAGTTATTAAATTGTTGTCTAATATATGTAACAGTTGTGCTCCCTCTGGAAGTTCTTAACTGCATGTTTTTTTTTTCTATCTCAGATTCAAACATTGGATGCCAGAAGCTACAACATAACGAATGGGAGTTGGTGCAGAGTCCCAACTGATTTGGTTGAAAAACAGTTGTGGCTACAAGTACTTTCATGGTTTTCTTTTTCCAGGACAATCCACAGATCATCAAAGCAAAAGATGTCATGTGTTCAAAATGTCAGCCAATGGCCCAGGATCTGGTGTTGAGCTTGTAAATAGAATGCACAAGACGGTAGTGGAGACCTCCAAAGAATCTGGGTTTGCTTTGATCACGTACGTAGAGTAGCAGGGTGGACAACAGTGGCAGCCCATGTCTACGACTCTTTGTAAGACCTGCTAACATATCGTCCCTCTTCTTTTGCTTTTGTTCATAACAATGGTTAATCAATGCACTTTGCAGAATCAAAACAATAGCCATCTGTGATATGTTTTGCTAAATGATGAATTTAGTGCTTTCGGAAAGTGGGCACCTTCCAACAAATTTTAGAGGATTCATGGTAGATGAGGCTAGGGCAAATTGGAGAGTTGTTCAAATTGTATTCAATGGAGGGCCTGGCAATATTATGGAGGGAAGAGAACATTCTTGCTTGTTTCATTGGGAGCAAAGTGTCAAAGTCGAGGATGTGGAAGCATAGAGACCCAGGGGAGTGAGCGAGAGAGAGAGAGAGAGAGAGAGAGAGAGAGAGAGAGAGAGAGAGAGAGAGAGAGAGAGAGTCTTTTGAACCAATCAACCTTGGCAATGAATAATTTAATGTGTATACAATGGAGGCAAGGGGTTGCTTATATATAAATCCCAGTAAATTGCCCTACCCAAGACTTTGACAAATAAGTAAAATAAATTCCTAGAAGACAAACTAAATAATGGGATCACATTGGGAAATTTATTTGAGATTCCTAGACTTTAACACCCTCTTTTGCATCTCATAGTGAACATCAATAGTGAGACCAATTCAATGAAGAAGCTACCATGGACACCCTAGTAGTGGCCACTAACTGGAATCACCTCGGTGTTGCTCTCCTCAACTTTGTACGTGAAGTAATGCCATCTTGAGCATTGGTTGCCTTTGTAGAAACGCAGCTCAGGAGGTCAAAGAAAACAAGTGTGGTATGATATTAGAAGAGACGGATATTCATAAGACAATATGGAAACTCCGTTGTATACCAAAGGATAGTATGGTTCAATGTCAAGGGTGGTTGGGATCTAGATTTGGTAAATGTAAGAAAAAACATAAACACAGGTGTAAGTGCGATTGCACCATCCTTTTGGGGTATTCGTACATGGGAAAGAGGGATACCACTAGTCAAGGAAGCACTTCAAAGGCACAATTCATATGGTTTTGCAATGATAGTGTGGATCACACGTGGAATATCTGCAGCACAATCACTCAATGCCCTGCAAGAGTACCTAGAACTTGGCTTGTGGAGAAGGGAACAAACATAAATGTCTTGGAGCTGTTGGATTTGGAGATAGGGGCTTGAGAGTAAATAAGATTGCAGCAAGGGAAACCAACAATGTGCGTTATTGTCCATGAGTATCGATTCAGGCCTCTAAGAGAATTGAATCAGCCATAAGCATGGAGGCACAAGTTGTTCAGCACACTGTTGTAAAAGCAGGCATGCATGAAAAATTCATGGTGGAGACATATTCTTCTCAAGTTCGAGGAGGTGGACACTGAAAAACCTGAGAAAAAAACCAGCAAAGTGTGGAGAGAAGAGGAGGATCAGCTGCAACTGAGTTTTTACTATTTTTGGAGCCTATTTTGGCCATAAACTGCTCATGCAAGGTCGGATTTGAGCACTTTGATATTGTAGACTAGGGTTTTGGGCCGTTCTAGACGCAACGCCGTTGTCCATTTTTCCAAATTCCTCACTATTTTTCTACTTTTTTGGCTGTGTAAGTTTATCCCGTGAGCGAAGCCTCTGCTCAAATTTGTAATTGTATTCGGCATATTTCATCCATATTGTGTGATCTATTTGCTCTATTGGTGTTGGCCCAAGCTTAATTGTATCTAAACATTAGAAATCTTCCTCGTTTGAGCTGATTTTTTTGGGTGTGTGTCTGTGTGTGTGCCTCTATGTTGAGTGGGAAAATGGATAGTCTCTCTCCTCTCACTCCATCGGTGTGTTCCCTGTCTCGGCCAGGTGGGTTTTGTAAGTCGAGTTGTGCCCCATAGTGTGTGTGTGTGTGTGTATGTATCATCCCAAGAGTGTGTGTCGAGTGATTATAAAGGTGTTGTGTTTGTTTCCATCCCGATCACATTCTTTTGGCACCCCCACTGAGGATCTTCTTTGAGTACCTTCAGCTTCGGGATTACAGGTTGCAGATTATAGGTTACAGGTTACATGTTATAGGTATATGTGATTCACACAAGTGCAGGTAGCTAGAGTAGAGTGATACACTAGCAAGTGGAAGTCACTTGCAGCTGCCGTGGGTATGCATCATTTGGCGCCTGTTTGAGCACATTGTCTTGTATTGTACGCTACTTGTGGATACTACCATTGTACGCCTTTGTGGAGCCATACTTGGTTTTATTTGGCAGTCCCAGCCATTTTTGAGACTTAGTCTGAAAGATAGTCATTTATGAGACTTCACTATACGATATTTGCATAAACCTTTGTGAGAGGGTCGTGGTGAGGTTTTATTGAGCTGGGGGATTCTCAAATGTGAGATCCTTACAGTGATACAGGTGGCTGGAGCACCCTTTTTGTGACCTCGTCATAGGCTATGTACTAGTGATTCCTATTTGATTCTTGGGTACCCTTGTTGGCAGGTTATGCATACATATACAGTCTATATTTTGGGTTCTTACTGCTTACTCTGGGGAAACTTTGCCAAAATTTTTCCAAGCTGTGATGGCTAGTTTTTGGTCTTTTGAGCCATTTATGTTATTATGATGCTGAAACTCTGGCAAATCAGAGGGTAATTAGTCAAGTGTGCTTTCTTGGGAGCTGCATGGATATATTTTAATGGATAATCTTTGCGGACCTCAGTTCCCCTTTTTCATTTTGCACAAAGAATCCAGATAAATGTTCATGTGGACGGGAAGATTTTTTATCAGTAGTGCATAGTCTTTATGTTTAGGCCAAGAAGATTAAGAGAGATACTGGAATCTCCTTTGCCTGTTCTTATTCCGATGATTAACTATGAAAACTCATTTGATGTGCATGTGTTCATCCTTTTCTAACAGCTTGAGCTCCATTGAAGCTTTGGGGATTGAGTCAGTCAAAAGTTTTGGGTTCTTGCACGTGTGTTAGAAGGGGTTCTCAAAGCATTGAAACTGGGGTAGCCATAGATTTCTCTTGTCCAGAATTTCATGGAAGAAGTGATGAAGGTGTGGAAGAATTTTTGGAAAAGATGGAGGTTGCATGCATTAGCAACCAGATTCATGATCTTGCACAAATGTTACGTCTTCTCCAGATTTGTTTGAAGAGTGATGCATGAGTTTGGTCCAAAGCATTTAAAGAGGAGTTGCGTGTGGCTGATCCACGTATGAGATTAAGTTGGGACAACCTACGGCATGGATTGGAAGTGGAGTTTGTGAAGACAAAAGATGCTGCAAAGTGTGGCAAGAAGTACACGGTTTGGTGCAAAGGCAAGGTGAGCCAGTAGATGCATACATACGTAAGTTTTCAATGGCATGGGAGAGGATGTGCAAGGCCTTAGCACCACAGGTACCCCCACTTGACATGATGAAGAAGGACAGGTTCTTGGATGGTCTTTGGGAGAATATACGTTGGAGAGTGGAGCTAAAGAAGCCTAGGACATATAAAGATGCACTAGATGTAGCGAGGAAGAAAGAGTAGAAGCTGAGAAGAATGATGAGTTAGCTTGGAGTAGAGTCTTTGCCCAGGAGGTCTGAGTTTCAGCCTATGGATTCTTTGCAAGGTCGCATGCCAGGGGTTCATCATGAACCATTGATTTCTGTTACCCCTAAGGTTATGCCAGCAATGGTCACTACATCAATGTAAGATGATGGGCTAAGGCAGGACATGAGGCAAGTGGTAGATTTAATAAATAATCTCAGCCTAAACATGCTAGGTAATGTGGAGAAAAACTAGAGGTCAAGGGAGGTTTTCAAGTTAGCCCAGGAGGTGAAGACAGACCAGGAATGGTGTTGGACAAAGCACTAGTAGAGTCTGGAGGCAGACTCCCACGTGTTATAATTGCAAAGAGTTGGGCCGCATCATCCCACAATGTGATAAGCCACCAAAGATGGAGGGAGACATGTATCTATTGCCAAGACAGGTGCTAACCATGTCAAATGATTATGGCATTAAAATTAAGGAAGAAGAAGGAACCAGTGGATTAACCCAAGAGGAAAAGGGAGAGACAAAAGTGATAAGTGTGGTCAACTTGGAGAAGGCAGCAAAGCTAAAGGATACATTAGTGATGCCTATTGGGAAGAGGACCACACAGGATAAGGGAGGAAGAAGTGGCCCAGGTCCTAGTATGAAGAAGGGAAAGAGCCATGAAGACGAGGATGTCAAGGCCAAGAGGAAAAGAAGGGCTCGTTGCAAGTTTTATGTTTCAGATTTTCCACTAGGGGATGGGCAATTAAGCTATGACTTGAAGGAGGATCTGACAAGCAGGAAAGTAGATGTTACTTTTGGGAAGCTTATAGAGATGGTGCCTAAGCTAAAGCAACAGTGGAAGAGGATGGTTAACCCAATGGAGAAAGAGCCAGAGAGAGGTTCATCAGTGAAGGTGTTGGCGATGGATGAGCTACCAGACATTTTCCCAATAGTGGATGTATGGCACAAAAGAAAAAACCTGGGACAAGGTTATGTTGATGGGGGAGCCCAAATTTGTGTCATAACACACTCATGCGTTGAGAAGATGGGTCTTACAGTGACTGGGGTGTCAGGCTTTCGGATCAGATTGGCAAACCATCAGAAAGTAAAATGTTTTGGTGTTGTAAAGAGCTTAGAAGTGGAGGCGTATGATGCAAAGGAGGTGGTTGATTTTCATGTGATGCCAGCGGGGTTGGGAGCATTTCCTATTATACTGGGTAGACCATGGCTACGTGCAGTGGGAGTTGTACAAGATTGGAGACGTGGTACGATTAGACTCTATGGAAAGACAGGTGCCAAGAAGCTATATAATATGGATACAAGGAAATGATTAGAGGAACTTTATGAAGATGAATATGAGTCTAGTGATGAACACTATTCCACAGTGTCTGACAAGGACAGTGATAGTACTACCAGTAGTAATGAGGATGTTGATGTTGCATTTCTTCTGATGGACAAAGAAATCCATGAGTCTAGTTTAGTTGCATTTGCAAATGAGATTGAAGATGAAAGTGAAGGGCCTTATGAAGTGATTGAAGGGCTGATGCAAACCAAGGTTGAATTGTCAAAGACGCAGGAATTGATGACACAAATGATCAGTGGAGACCTCTGAGCTATGGAGAAGGAAATATACTTGCACATACTGGCTAGTTTTCCTGATTTGTTCATTACTTCATATGAAGATATTAGAGGGTTCAAAGGAGAAGAGATGCATATAGAGCTGAAGGAAGGTGCTAGCCAGTGCGACAAAGGATAAGAAGGATGAGTCAAGAGCAGATGGAAGCATTGCGGGAAGAGGCGAACAAGTTATTGAAGGCACGGTTCATAGTCCCAGTGGAGACCACAGAATGGGTGAGTCTAGTAGTGGTCAGCCCAAAGAAGGATGGAAAGTGGAGGATTTGTGTATATTTTAAACCCTTAATGCAGCCACTAAGAAGAACCCATATCCTCTTCTATTCATCGATCAGATCTTAGATTCAGTGGGCAGGTTATGAGAGGTACAGTGTGTTTGATAGTTTTTTAGGCTATTTTCATATGAAGATTGCTCTTAAAGACCGAACAAAGACAACTTCTATTACGCCATGGGGTTGTTATTGCTACATAGTATTGCCATTTGGGTTAAAAAATGGACCATCCTTTTATCAACAGAGAGAAAATTAATTGGGTATTGTCACCATTCATTGGTAGTTGTGTTAAAGATTTCATGGAAGATTTTTGTGTCTACACAAGTAGGGCTAAACACCATGAGAAGCTACAAATGGTATTGGCTCGATATGATGATTGTGGAGGACAACTAAATCCAAAGAAATGTCATCTAGCACAGCCAAGGGTGAAGTTATTGGTCCATATGGTGTCAGAAAATGGCATTGAGGCTGATCCAGACAATGTTAAGTCTATTATTCTTCTTCCATCACCTAAGAGTACAAAGCAGTTGGCAACCTTTATACACAAAGTGAAGTACATGGCGGGATTTATTCTATTGTCTTCACAGCTCCTTTATCCATTACAACAAGTGGCAAAACATGATCCATTGCAATGGGATGACAAGTGTGAAGAAGTGTCTCAAGAGGTGTTAGCGGGGGTGTCAGCAGCCATGCAGGCTCTTGATTGGGAGCAAGCATTTTATGTAAATTCATCAGTAGGGGATGATGCCATTGGAGCCATGCTATTGCAAATGAGGAAGGACAGCCATTATATGCGGCCAGTGTATTGTGCAAGCCGAGTGAAGTTGGTAGCAGAAAGAAAATTGTTGGAAGTAGAGCTACTAATGGCCAGTGTAATATTTTCTTGTTGACGATTTTGTCATTAGTTGCTACCACGACCTTTTGTTTTCTTAACGAGTTATTCCTTATTGCCACATTTAATTAATGGCACTAACATATCAAATGTGGTCAAGAAATGGGTAATTGAGCTGCAAGAGTTTGAGTTCTCTTTTTTAGTAAAAGATAGTACAAGACTCTACCCTAGCTAATTTGTTGACTTTCAAGGAGAATCCCTTCTTGTTAAGGAAGAGGTGGTAAGAAGGGTAGTTGAAGAAGTGCCACATATCAGCAACGCACATGTTTTGTTCTTTGATGGCTCATACAGAAAGAGCCATGATGCGGCTTCAGGGGGTATAGCACTTTATGATCCGGAGGGGAAGCTAGTATGTAAGAGAGGGTTCAAACTGGATGCTCATAGTAACAATGAGGCTGAATATGCTACTTTGGAAGCTGGATTACACATTTGTTTGAAGCATGGAATTAGAAGGTTGAGCATAAAATGTGATGCCTTGGTGAGTCTCATATCTCTTTTTGCTACTACTGATCATGAATGATCTAGCAGGCTAGGGGATGGGCAAATTATGTAGGAGTTTTTTGGAAGAAGTGATTGCGCATATGTACATACACATGCATGGTGCATCAAATAAAGAATTTCGTGAGGTGGTTACGTGGGGCCCACATGTGTACAGGTAGGACATCGTGTACATAGTACATCGTTTTTTATAATAATGAGGAGTTGGTAGAGCGTAAAACTTCTCGAGGAAGCTATCAGCGGGCGTATGCCATGAGGTAAGCAGGTGCATCAAGTGGAATGCAATGGTGTCAGGAGGAAAAATGGGATCAAGGCTTGCACGTGGATAAGCCCGGGGGCCTAGGAGGGCCTCTTTATTTGCCATGAGATTATGGAGGTGATTAACATTTGGACGAACAGATACATGCCATGTGTGCAAGAATGGTGGGTGTGTAAGAGAGGTTTAAGAGTGGTCAAAGGATGCACTTTTCTCTCCAAAAAGGGGGAGGACAAATTTAAGATTTTCGGCCTTCCATAACTCCTACATAATTTCTCCGATTTGAGTGGAGATTATAGATCTAGAATCTACACGCCGAGCTCTTTCCATAGATGCGTTACTTTTGCTCGTTATTTTGGGGAGAAAATTTGAATTCAAATAAACTAGCCATTTACCTGTTTGAATTCAAAAGTTGTCCTTTGATTGTCTTCTTAATATTAAAGGTTTGACTCCCTTAAACTGCCAAATAAAGAGGCCCTCCTAGACTCCATTCTCTTCCTAATTAGTACGGACACAACGTGGATGTTTCTTGTGATGAATTATGCAAAAAGATCATTATGAGAACTATACTTGGGGGTCACTTCACGTGATTGTGGGATGCAATATTGGAAAAAGTTGAGTGCCAGGTGTGCGGATGGATGTAGAAGGGTGACAAAAATGCAGTGTGTGGCCATTTTTTGGCCTGTTCGGGGTCCGTTTGAGGTCAATCAAAAGACCAAAGGTGCCCAAGGGATAAAGTGAAGTGTGGACACTGAAAAACCTGAGGAAGAAACCAACAAAATGTGGAGAGAAGAGGAGGATCAGCCGCAACTGAGTTTTTGCTGTTTTTGGAGCATGTTTTGGCTATAAACTGCTCATCTGAAGTCGGATTTGAGCACTTTGATATTGTAGACTGGCATTTTGGGCCGTTCAGGATGCAATTGCGATGTCCATTTTGCCAAAGTCCTCACTATTTTTCTACTATTTTGGTTGTGTAAGTTTCTCATGTGAGCGAAGCCTCCGCTCAAATTTGTAATTGTATCTGGCATATTTCATCCATATTGTGTGAGCTATTTTTCCCATTGGTGTTGGCACAAGCTCAATTGTATCCTAACATGAAAAATATTCCTCCTTTGAGCTGAGTTTTTTGGGTGGGTGTGTGTGTCTGTGTTGAGTGGGAAAATGGATAGTCTCTCTCCTCTCACTCCATCGGTGTATTCACTGTCTCGTGCAGGTGGGTTGTGTAAGCCGAGTGGTGCCCCATAGTGTGTGTCTATGTATCATCCCAAGAGTGTGTGTCAGGTGATTATAGAGGCATTGTGTGTGTTTTCATCCCGCTCACAGTGTCTCTTCTCTTGCCCTCCTCCTCCTCAACTATTGCAGATCTGTTGCCTAATAAATTGCAAGAGGTGAAAATTGGACTACTCTCTAGCACCAAGGTGAGATTCTTTTCAGGTTTGATTGTAAGTTTAGGGTTTCGGGCTTAACATAGTGTATATGTGTGTATGCACACGTGTTTTTCTAGGTTCAAGGACGTTTACAAGACTCGTTATTGCTCCAATAGGCCGCATGTGAGTGCTCAAAATTTTAATGCATATTAAATTAATTTGTATATCGACAAAATAAAATTTCATGCTTTAAACTTTCAATGCTTTCAGTTTTTATGCCATTTTGTTTAGAAATAATGCTTTGGAGAAAATGTGTTTTGAAATTATGGCTTGTGTTGTGAAATTATGGTTTGGGATAATTTTATTTCAAAATTATGCTTTGAAATTATGCTATCATCTCGTCATGTTGTTTCGAAATTATGCTATAAAAAAATCTTGTTTTGAAATTATGTTTTGAAGAAATTTCGTTTTAAATTATGTCCTTTTCAAAATTATGCGATCGATTGATGAGGTTTAGGTTATAGGTTTGGATTAGGTTTAGTTTAAGTTATAGGTTAGGTTACGGTATAGCTAGGTTATAAGTTAAATGAGGTTAATTATACGTTAGGCTAAGTTAGGTCATAGGTTAGGTTAGATTAGGTTTATGTTATAGGTTAGGCTAGGTTATATATATATGTTAGGTTAGTTTATAGGTTAGGTTAGTTTATAGGACGTTAATTAAGTTAGATTACCATCTAGGTTAGGTTCTATGTTAGGTTTGAGTTATAGGTTATAGGCTAGGTTAGCTAGATTATAGGTTAGGTTTAGGCAACATATTAGTTTATAGGTTAAGTTAGGTTAGGTTATAGCTTGTATATAAGTAAAAGGTTAGGTTAGGTTATAGGTTAAGTTAACTAATGTTTAGGTTTAATTTAGGTTATACGTTAAGTTAACTAATGTTAAGGTTATAGGTTTGGTTCGGAAAAAATATGATGCTCCCAACTGAAACATTGGTGGTTTATAACCATGATGTCAGTAGCTTATAGAATTATTGCCAAGTCAATTGCCCTAAGACTCTCTCTCACTCTGGAAAAGGGTATCACTCCTCACCAACAAGGTTTCATCAAAGGAAGATCTCTTTCAGATAACACCTTGACAACTGCAATGGTTGGATTAGAATACACGCCATTCACCATGCAAGATTGTGTCGGCTATAGGTTAAGAAAAGAGCTAGTGACAAATAGTAGAAAAAACGCTGACGAACTTTGATTATGTTAGGTTATAGGTTAGGTTTAGGTAGGTTATAGGTTATGCTAAATTAGGTTATAGGTTATGTTAGGTTAGAGCTAGCGGCAATTTAATAGTAGAAAAACCATATGCAAACGAACTTCGAAGATGACTCGTGTACTTTAAAAAACACAAATGGACTTTGATTAGGTTAGGTTATAAGTTAGGTTTAGGTTACATTATAGGTTAGGTTAGATAATACGTTAAATTTAGATTTAGGATACAAGTTAGGTTAATTTATATTAATAGTAGAAAAAAATACAAACGGACTTCGAAGATGACTAATGCACTTTAAAAACCGCAAAGAGACTTTAGTTAGGTTAGGTTTAGGTTATATGTTAGGTTATAGATTATACTAGCTTAGGTTAGGTTTAGGTTATATGTTAGGTTAGAGCTAACGATAAATTAATAGTAGAAAAAACGCAAACGAACTTCGAAGATGACTCGTGTACTTCAAAAAACGCAAACGGACTTCGGTTAGGTTAGCCTATAGGTTAGGTTTAGGTTTAGGGTAATGTAAGGTTAGATTAGCTTTAGGTTATAGGTTAGGTTAGATTATAGGTTAGGTTAGAGTTAGCTGCAAATTAATAGTAGAAAAAATACAAACGGACTTCGAAGATGACTCGTGTACTTCGAAAAACGCAAACGGACTTCGATTAGGTTAGGTTTAGGGTTAGGGTTAGGTTAGGTTAGCTTAGGTTTAGGTCATAGTTTAGGTTAGATTATAGGTTAGGTTAGAGCTAGCGGCAAATTAATAGTAGAAAAATGCAAACGAACTTCGAAGATAACTCTGTACTTCAAAAAATGCAAACGAACTTCGGTTAGGTTATCTTATAGGTTAGTTTTAGGTTTAGGGTTATGTTAGGTTATGTTATGAAAATGGACTTCGAAGATTACTCGTGTACTTCAAAAAACGCAAATGGACTTCGATTAGGTTAGGTTTAGGTTTAGGGTTAGGTTAGGTTAGCTTAGGTTTAGGTCATAGTTTAGGTTAGATTATAGGTTAGGTTAGACCTAGTGGCAAATTAATAGTAGAAAAATGCAAACGAACTTCGAAGATAACTCTGTACTTCAAAAAATACAAACGAACTTCGGTTAGGTTATCTTATAGGTTAGTTTTAGGTTTAGGGTTATGTTAGGTTTAGGTTATAGGTTAGATTAGAGGTAGCGACAAATTAATAGTAGAAAAAATGCAAACAAACTCGTGTACTTCTAAACATGCAAACGGACGTCGGTTAGGTTAGGTTATAGGTTAGGTTGAGGTTATAGGTTAGGTTATATGTTCTAGGTTATGTTAGGTTAGATTAAGTTTAGGTTATAGGTTAGTTTAGATTATAAGTTAGGTTAGAGCTAGCGACAAAAAGTTAAAAAAACCTAAACGGATTTCAAGAATGACTTGTGTACTTCAAAAAACACAAAAGGACTTTGATTAGGTTATGTTATAGGTTATGTTTAATTTGGTCATAGGATAGGTTAGGTTAGGCTACATTTGGTTAGGTTATAGGTTATAGGTTAGGTTAGTAGGTTATAGGTTTGAAAAGCGCTAGCGCAATTGGACTTCAAAAGCCCACACAGACTTCAAAAACACTAATATATAGTCATTGACCCTGTGGTCCTAATCTCCGTGAACCTCTAGATCGAGGTGTGCGGAGATCGGGCATCGCTAGAGAATATGAGGTTGTTAGAGCTAGCGGCAAATAGTTGAAAAAATACAATCGGACTTCAAAAGTGCCTTGTGTACTTCAAAATGCAAATGGAAATTGAGAAACGAAGTAAAATAACGTAATCGGACTTCAAAAGTGCACACAGACAACCTTCATATATAGTTATTGACCAATAAAGAAGAGATTATTATCCTGTGGTCCTAATCTCTGTGCACCTCTAGACCGAGGTGTGCGGGGATCGGGCTTGGCTAGAGAATGTGAGGTTGTCATGTAGTTAGTAGTGTGTAGTTATAATAACTAGAGTGTTTTGAGTTATTTGTTGCATCATTGGTAGATAAAGTATGGATGATAGGATGGCATGTCCTTGTGCGCATTGTAAGCATTAGATCTGTCGGAAAAAAAAAATCTACAACCAGCACATACGCAATCACGATCTCTTTCCGATAGAGCAACTGCAAGACCTACGTTATCAATCTCATAGTCTAGAGACAATAGATCAAAATCCACAAGTAGATATTGCTTCAACTTTATCCCACAGAAGACGGTTTTTAAACGAACAACTAGCGATTGAGTCCTCCCAACCAATATTTGGTGTGGCATTCCAAGAAGTAGAGATGGAGCAGATGCTAGAAATGTTCTTTGACATGGATACCATCATTGAAACCTAGAAGACGACAACATTCAACGCAATACTGCGGACCAACCTCATCCATCCTGTCCATATCAACAGAAAGATAGCAATGATAAAGAAGGCAAGATGAAGAAAATTCTTGCACGCATGCCGCTTTACAATGGTGCAAAAATCTCAGTTCTCCATATTGTTTTGGCAATGCTTAATTTGCAGCTTGTCTACGGGTGGTCTGAAGCCTTAGTCACAGAGCTTTTCAGGTAAATACATTGTGTCCTAAGCATGAGAAATTGCATGTGGTCAGTTCAACAATGTGAACAAGGGGCTGATTTTTTCATGTAACGACAAGTTGTTCAACGAACAAATCTTGCCAGAAGGGAATCACATTCCCTCTACCCGTCCAGCTGCTAAAAAGCTTCTTACTAATTTGGGCCTAGATTATCACAAAATACATGCATGTCCTAATGATTATATACGTTTTTACAATGAGTATGAAAATTTGGAACAGTGTCCCAATTGTGAATCAAACAGGTATAGAGAGGACACAGAAGGAAAATTTATCCTTGCAAAGGTCCTTCGACACTTTCCTATCATACCAACAATAAAGAGCATGTTCACGTGCAAGTCCATAGCCGCTTTGATGACATGGCACTCAAATACTAGATCAGAAGATGATGTGATGCGGGTACCTGCTGACTCTCGTGCTTGGAAGCACATAGAGGAAAGTTGGCTTACATTTAAGAACGAGCCTCGATGTATCCGCTTTGGTCTGGCAATGGATGGAGTAAACCCATTCCAATTATGGAGCTCGTCATGGAGCACATGGCCTATTTGTCTGGTTAACTATAATCTTCCACCATGGCTAGCTATCAAGAAGGGCCATCTGCTATTATCACTGATCATCCCAGGAAAGTACATAGCAAAGAACATGGACGTCTATCTGGCACCACTTATATAAGAGCTCCAAATCTTGTGGACAGGAATCAATGTGGTTGATATGTCTCAACCAATCAGACAATGGCATGTACATGTGCAAGGAATTCTCATGTGGACCGTGCACGATTCGCCAGGCTTCAGTGAGTGCTCAAGTAAGTGCCTTTGAAGCCCTCACATGCATGTTATTCGTGGCTATGCCAATGCTTTTATATTTTAATTTTGTGATGTTCCAGGCTTGAGTTACTCGGGCAATCATGCATATCCAAAATGTGGTCCTCGACTCGGCTTCCGACGCTCTGAGCATTTGAGCAAGACAGTTTAGGAGGACCAGGGTAGAGTTTTGTCTGAAGGACATGAGCTACATGGACCAAACATATACAAACATGACATGCATCCACTGAAAGCAAGCGGTTGGAAAAACATGCGGCTGGAGAGGGGATAATTCATGCCACCTAGAATGAAAAGACTTTTCCAACAAACATTCTTACCATCCCAATGCATGTACTTGTGCATGTGGTCGATGAAGTTGCAGTGGCTGGGGTAGTCCATAGAAGGTGGATGTTCTTCTTGGAAAGATTTATGAAGACTTTAAAGGGAT
Organism: Adiantum capillus-veneris; assembly: GCF_014529385.1. Taxonomy (NCBI): domain Eukaryota; kingdom Viridiplantae; phylum Streptophyta; class Polypodiopsida; order Polypodiales; family Pteridaceae; genus Adiantum; species Adiantum capillus-veneris. The sequence continues at coordinate 18,323,491 of NC_140937.1, forward strand.
TCGTTCGTCGAAGGGCTCGCCCTGAGGGTAGCATGGCTGAAGGATGTCTTATACAAGAGTCTCTTGTCCTCATTAGTAAATTTTTTGTCTCAATTGATCCAGAGATGCCTCGAATGTGGACTACTAAAGTCAACGTAAAGGTGACAGGGGACGAGATGCAGGGAAAAGGCATCGTTAGGAAGATGGACATCACAATGCGAGAAAAGATTATGAGATTTTTTCTTCTCAACTCAGACATCATGCAAAAGTGGCTAGAGAGGTATGAAGGAGAAAAACAACAACGCTTGACAGATCGTATGCAATTCAAGTGCAACCATGCCACTATAAACCTTCCTTTTCCAGATCATCTTCAGAAATTGCCTGACTTTTCAACTAAGCGGTGGTTAGATGTGACAATGTCATAGGAAAAGAGGTATGGAGTGTTGATTACCGAAGAGAAAGAGGAGATGTCAAGGGGTTGCGATTGGCATGTATATTTTTACAACTTCCTTTTCGAGCTCCACATGATAACATTACCTTAATAACTTTAAGTCTGTTTCAATTTTGTGGCTGCAATATCACAAATATGGAGCTTTGTGGTCACATAGGAAACACTTCAGAGTGCAACGGATCGACGAACAAAGAGTCACTTTCGACAGTGGTGTTAGGGCAAGCTTCATCCAAGAAAGTAGGAGTAGTGCCAGGGATAAGAACACAGAGACTAGCCAACTTGAATACTTTGGCTATATCCAAGACATCTTGAAGATCAGCTTTAGAAAGTTTGATATTTTTATCTTTGATGTCAAGTGGTTCAAAGTTATTACCAGCGGCCCTAATGCAACTATGTGCAAAGACAAAAGTGGATTGATTCAAGTGAATTCTAAGCGGGTGTGGACAGATGCACAGGATATATTCGCACTTCTAGAGCATTGTGAACAAGTTGTATTCACACTAGATCCATTGTGGAGAGAAAATGATGAAAATGATCTGTCTAAACCGTGTTGTCTCTATGTTGTTCAAGTTTCTCCATGGAGCAAGCAAGTGTATGAAGGATTGGACATTGAGGTCGAAGAGGTGATTCATGAAAAAAGTGCAGGACCGACGAATGATATAAGTTTGGATTTTGAGCTGGAGGTGAGTGGTGAGCATATTCCTGAACCTAGAGATGAAGTGTCAAATATTGAAGCTGATGCAGAGAGTGACAAAGAAGTAGGGTTGATGACAAAGATGCAGAAGTACAGATTGAGATAGACATCTTTGGTACATCAAATCTCATAGAAGACGAGAGATTAACTAATAATTTTTTCTAGGAACTCTTTTGTAAAATTCTTTTTATTAGTCTACAATACAATTTAGATTCATTCATTTGTGTTAGCGATTCATTTATTTGTTATTTGTATTGATTAAGCGTTTCTTCTATAAACTAACGTATTTTGTGGGTGTTATTTGTGTATCTGTAGCCATGGCCAATGATGATGAGCCATAATCTCCTAGCTTTAGTTTTCTTGTCACTCCAGTCGGTATATCACCCGAGCAGATGGGTCTCGTTTTGACACAGTTTACACTATGACCGACCCTACGACTAGGACTAGTGTGGTCCCTACACCTACCGGGCTCACACCTCAGTAGAGTGTGCCCCCTACACCTAGGACTAGTGTGCCCCATACACCGACAGGTGGCTCATCCTTGAGACGAGGTAGGCGTCGTTATGGAGGCAGTGGTTGTTCTGGTAGTGGTTCTACCGATGCGTCCACACCACCAAGAGATATCAACTCTCTTTAGTGGATAGTTCACCGATTAGCACACCATATACACCTTGAGGATCACACGATCATGATCCTAGCAAGGTGTACAAGAGCAGGAATGGGGTTGTTGTGGCGGATAGGGTCGGAAAAGCCATGCGACAGAGGATTCAATAGTTCGGTACAATTCAATTTGGTCACTCTGTGATGGAGGTTTAGGATATCCTTGACGATGAAAGAAAGAGTTACATCGTCGAGGGCATTCACAGAGAGTACAGACCGGTGAAGGGATACAATCAAGTCTCAAATGGCTGGATTTTGGGTGTGGCGAAGGCCACAATGTCACACTGTCGGTCAGAGACGAGACACGGGTACAATGATGACAGTCAAAATCTGACATGGTTGGACACAGAGGAGTGGAGGGGGATTGCATGAGAGCCACAAGCAGCAGAGAGATGCAGCTAGAGCATGTTTGGAGTCTGCTGGAGCGTCACATCTTGGGAGTGGAAGCTACAACACACTTCGACATGAGTTGCTTTGTATGCTTTGTATTATACGTATGCTTTGTATTGTTAAAAAAATATATAAATGTTAAAGATTTATCTCATGATTAAACCATAATTTTATAGAAAGTTGTTGTGAAGCGCCTTCCGACACGTCGAGAGGACAAGTATGGGTACAAGCATGGACTTGTGGCCGTTTTGACCCAACTGTAAGAGGAGGGAGAGGACGTCGACTGGGAGGCATTACCATGAAGGTCTTCTTTGTACATTCTTACTCATTCATCTTCATACAGTCTTCTTTGTACAATCTTTTTTGTAGATGTGGTCTTCTTGATACAATCTTACTCAGTGATTGTTTGCATGTACAGTTTTTTAGTGCTTATATTTATGGTTTTGCATTCTGTTTGTGATTATGATTTGTTTCGTAATTATGGTATGGCACTGAGGTTATGGTTATGGTTATGGTCTGGCACAAAAGTTTTGGTCATGGTTGGGCAATCAAATTATAGTTATGGTTTTACAATGATAGTATGGCAATTGTGGTATGGTTAGGATTTGACAATCAAGTTATGGTTACGGTTTTTAGTGATGGTATGGCAATCATGTGATAGTTATGGTTTGGCAATCAGACTATGGTTATGGTTATGGTTATGCCGTTGTGCCTATGGTTTGAGAATCGACATTATGGTTATGCTTTTGGAGAACTTGTCATGATTAAGCTTTTGAATTTGTGGTTTTGTAATTCTTTTTACAGTTTTGATTATCTGCATACACTCGCTCTTTAGCGTCAACTTGTAGGTGGAGTGCGGTTGCTTGTGCACTCTTCCTTTGGGTAGAGAAGGTTGTTTTCTGTTGCTGCAGCACATGCAGCATCAATTCCCAACACTCTCTATCCAAAAAAAGTTTTGCAGGTTTGGTCGTCGGAATAGAGTTCGGTACAGGCCTCGAAACAATCATCGATATTGGTTCAATTTCTGGCGCGTGTAACTGCACGCATACAAGCGTATATAGCTGCGTATATTCTGACGACAGTTATAACTTGGCATATTGTGATGGTGTTTACCGGTGTGTATATCGACGCTACGATACCGGCGTTTATTACGATGCTTATTCTAGCATATTTTACTTTTAAAAGAAAGCTTGTCTCACCGATATCTGCGCCGATTTCTACGCGACGTGTTATAGTGTTAGAACTACAAATACATATACATATAATCACTACGGTACGACAAATAAGAACAAAGTTTGCAGGTGACAGTGTACACATGCTACATTTATTATGGGTCTCTCTAAGGGGAGGAACAAGATCACGACAAACAGCATGAATTAAACCCTCTTCTGAATACATATTTGTAGAGAAGCACCATTCTTAAAAAATTGAAAAAGGCGAGCTATCAGAAGCAGTGATTACAAAAGTAGTGAGAAATTTAAGAAATTAAGAAGAAACTGGCTTTGATTTTTGTCTACAACAAGATAATAACGATACACTCTTGCCTTATCCATACTGCAATTCCTATTTGAAGGGAGTTAATGAAACTACATTCTTGATTCATGAAGATAACCCACCTCTCAATAGAAAATAGTCAATCAATAATGCTGTAGACAACATTTCATGGTGAAATTTGCTTGAATGTTACAAGTGAGTAACCAATGTCTGACTTGATGTAGGCAACCAATAACTGTAACCTCAATCAAGAGTAGACATGATAGCTATACTCAGTTGGATACTGATTTCTGAGAAAGTTTGCAAAAAACATAAACCATCCATCACTGCCCTCAAAAATCAAAAGAGCATTCAGGACATCTTCCAGCGCACTAAATATTGAGTTGTCCGGCTTTAAAGTTTCCTTTTTAAGTAATCAAGCATACAAAAGTGCCCCCAAGAAAAGGTCTTTTCCCCCCCATTCTTGCAAAACTAGTACAAACCTCACTACATAAAGACATTTATCTCCCAAACACAAGAAGAAGCACAGTAAATGAATGAGCTGAAAGTATGACAAAAGCCTCAGCTAGGCTAGAACACTCCAACTTACCTATCCACGCATTTCAATAATAAGGAGAGGTGCATCCACATCCTCATCATAAATTTGTACTTTTTAGTAACATGCTTGGATATCCCAATATCTCTCGTGAATCCTTGATCCTTGGAGCTTCAAGCATTTTGGGCATAGCATTCTCTAATATTATAAATTTATAAGGCTCATATTGCTACCCTTGGATGAGCTTTTTGAATTGTATTGTGCCTCTGCATTGTGCAATGCCCCTTTGAAATCAAAAAGCTGTCTTTGCCAGCTGACAAGCACTCAATGCAGACATTCCATCTACAAAGAATACTAGGGAGTTTCAATACTAAGAGGTTACTTCTGCCATCTCTGGTACATCGGTCCCATCAACACATTCTCTGGTATTCCACTGCTTCAACCCCTTGCTTGTTTCGAGACTATTAATTACCTCCATCACACCACAAAGAGCTTTAAGAAGTAGCTAAAAGGAACTCTCTATGCAAGTTGATCATGAAAGCTGAGTTTAACTACAAGGTCTGCGTTATGAAAGCTGGTTAACCTCAAACTGGCTTGATTTTACAAAACTGAGGAGTTCCTAGTGGATGTCGAATGTTGTGGGTTTGTGTGTGTGTGTGTGTGTGTGTGTGTGTGTGTGTGTGTGTGTGTGTGTGTGTGTGTGTGTGTGTGTGTGTGTGAGAGAGAGAGAGAGAGAGAGAGAGAGAGAGAGAGAGAGAGAGAGAGAGAGAGAGAGAGGCGTTGCACTAAAGAGGTTCGGCTTCTATTTCGTACTCCAGATCATCAGGCCATGGCGTCTAGCTCGAGGGTGTGATGCCTTATTCGTGGTAGAGGTCCTCATACTAGAGTATTAAGTGGGTGAAGAGGGGGGAGAGGCACAAGATCTGCAGAGCCTGGAGGACGCAAGCCCAAATTAGTGTGTGCAACAAGCAACACCTCTAACCAGCATGTGTAGTGTGCACATACAGTGTGCTCCCAAAATAACAACAACAATATAAAGATAATACCCAAAACATGGTGAAAACTGAAGCTTCGCTTCAGCTTGGGACTGCCATTAGAGTCAACATGCAATTTTCTGATAGTGAGCGATCACAAATAGGGCAGCCACATCATATGAGATACCGATTGAGATTCCGTCAATTGGAAATTGAAAGGGGGAAAGGAGAGTGGTAGGGTAAAAGGGCCACTATAGTGCCGCCTAAGAAGATCAGTGGCCCATCCCCATCGACGTCTTGATGCACTGTTTTGTGATCAGAGGAGCGCGTTTCAAAAAGGAGTGCAAGGCGCATCCAGAGTAAAAATCTTGTGGCGAACGAAAATGCGCAGCCGGTGCAGCACAGCAACGAAGTTTTTCTGTGTAAGAAAAACGACCTTGAGAAGGAGGCCGCCTGCATGGGGTATTTAGAACTATTGTAGCCAGCAAGGCTTGATCTCCGATCAGACGGCAAGCATCAAATCGCAGCTCAATCATACCATTCCAGCACTCGGCATTGTTCGACACATGACTGAAGCAAAAAGCCTTCAAACTAGGGCGGCCATGGGTTCCTCTACAGAAACCCGGTTTTTAACTCGCCCCTTTATCCTAGACAGTAGTTTCTATTTTTACTAAAATAGAAGCTGGCAGAAATAGAAGCTGCTTATTTGGTGCAACCTTCCGCGGAGAAGATTTAAACCCCCCCTCCCCCCGGGAAAAAAAGAAAAATAAATAAATAATAATAAAAATATATATATATATTTCCTCTCTCTCTCTCTCTCTCTCTCTCTCTCTCTCTCTCTCTCTCTCTCTCTCTCTCTCGCAACCTCGTAGAGGTTCAAAGGACTCTCCTCTGCCTTGCTTCGAAGGTCTCTCTCTCTCTCTCTCTCTCTCTCTCTCTCTCGCACGCAACCTCGTAGAGGTTCAAAGGACTCTCTCTCTCTCCTCTGCCTTGCTTCTCAGGTCTCTCTCTCTCTCTCTCTCTCTCTCTCTCTCTCTCAACCTCCTAAATTTTCAAAGGACTCTCTCTCTCCCCTTTGCCTTGCTTCGAAGCTCTCTCTCTCTCTCTCTCTCTCTCTCTCTCTCTCTCTCTCGGTTGAGTTGTCGCCCCTTTCGACTGCTATTGCAAGACGTTGACAGACGTCGCCACCTGTGATCCTGCGAGTGTCCCCTCTTTGATCGCTTCAAAATGCCACATCACTGGCATTTTGTGTATATCATATCTAATGCTACCTTTTGTGTGAGTGAAATAATTTTTTGAAAAGACACTCCTCGTGCCAGTAGACCACACAAAAGGTAGTATTGGATATGATATCACTAAGTATGGGGCACCCAATCAATTTCAATCTCTTATTAGCAAGAATCTGGGAAGATCCCCTTGCTAACTGAACGAGAAAGCGCGAGCGAGGGCGAGCGAGTGAAGGCGTGAAAGGCGTCAGCCATCCAAGGCAGAGGTGATGTGCGAGCTAGGGCGTCACCCATCCAAGGCAGAGGTGGGTGATGCACAATGAAAAAGTATGAGGTGGCGAAGCAGCAGGAGACAGAGGCGAAGATGGAGCAGGGTAGAGAGTTTGCTGCTCTTTTTCTTAAATTTACGAATCACCAGCGGTGGCAACACCAACAGCCGGTGCTTGTGGTTAGGCCTGGTAGTAACTTTCTCTACACGCCCTTGGGGCTTCAGATCGATTCCTGGCATTCCACTTTTAAAGGGTGAGGTCCTGACTCCTCAGAAGCCGGAGAATAAGATTCGCATGGGAATCTGCGCTGAATTGAATAAACTGATGAAGCTGCCAGTAGGGACACAGGCTGTAATTAAAACTAAAAAGAACAGGAATAAAATGAGATTTGGAGATATGAGGGTACCGATTCGAGAAAATAATCAAAGGGAGGCCTCGGAGAGGGTCGCTTTCATGCCAAGTTTCAAGATCGAAGAGGGGGGAGGGACACGAAGCACCAGGATAGGAGCAGGCGGCAGTAAGCTAGGCATGTGGGCGTGGGTGCAGCGTACATAGCAGCTTTTTATGTATAAAAATTGGGTGCAGCTTAGACAACGATGAGGGCTACCTACTATGAAATGAATTTCTCTTGTGATTGTTTCGAGTTCAAACCATACTTCCCTCTTTTGAGTTTTTCATGAGCTCCTGTTGCTTGACGATAACTTTGGTAATGAACGTGAGGAAGAGGGATCTCCTGAAGATTTCTCATGATATCTAAAGGACCTTCCATTAGGGACCATAGGAAAAGGTACCCGGTTGGAAAAAAAATAAAAAAATAGTCTTACTAGTTTGAAAGAGAAAAGGGAAAGATTTTATAAAAGAAAAGCGAAAGGAGGGGGTGGGCATGTGTGCCATTAGGAAGAGGATGGGGTGTAGGAGGGCCTTTTTATTTGCCATGAGCTTATGGAGGTGATTAACATTTTGACAAATAGGTGTACTCCATGTGTGCAAGAATGGTGGGTGTGTAAGAGATGTGTAAGAGTGGTCAAAGGATGTACTTTTCCCCCCAAAAAGGAGGTGGAAATTTTACAAATTTTGGCCCTCCATAACTCCCACATATTATCTCTTATTTGAGTGGAGATCATATATCTGCAATTTGCATGTCGAGCTCTTTCCATAGATATGCTACATGATATGTTTTTTTTTCCCAAGAAAAAGATCCTTCTATTAGTTACTGAAAGCTACCTGTAGGGCTACAACCACCTTTGCAAGAGAGGGCTACAACAAACATGATGGGGAGACTCTCCCAATGAAAGAACAACATATATACAATGAGGCTAAGTCAAGGGATGGGAGGAGGGAAGAGCCACACAGGTGGTTGGTAGTGCCATCTGAGCACACCCTGGACAATGGTGTAGAAAGGCCCAGGACGCCAGAGTCGCAAAAAAGCCTCGCGGCCCTCCCGCATGCGGTCGGAGCTGCCCTGTAGTCCCTCAAGCTGTCCTCTGAGAGTATGGATCATCTCTAGCCAAAAGTCACGAACAGTCTCTGTTGGTGGCACAGAGCAAGCCTCAAAAATGCGAAAACAGCGGGCCCGCCAGATGAACCAAAGTGTCAGGCCACTGATGAGCTCCCAACACTCCTCTCTCTCACTGTACCACTCCTGTGGAGTAAGCTCTATAGCAGGCTGGAGTGTAGGTCGCCCCCCCTGTATCACTATCATCTTGCTGGTGGAAGATAGCTCAAACTGAAGTGCCGGGCTCGTGAGAGTGGACCAAGCCGCTACCCCCCAAGTGTACTGTCTAGCCGTGGAGAGAGTAGGCATTAGCCGAAGAACTCCTAGCCACACCTGCTGGGCCGAGGGACAGTCCCAAAGACAATGACGCTGACTCTCCACCAACTGGTCACAGGCTGCACATGTGGCCGAGAGACCACTATGCACAAGCCAGCTCCCTACTGCTGTAGCTCTGTGTGCAACCAGCCACTGAAACAAAGTGACGCACCTCGGCTGTCTGGAGTCCCACAGCCTTTGCCAAAAGGCTGCCAAGAACTCGACTGTGAGGCCCTCCTCCTGCCAATGACGTGCTGCAGCGGAGCGGGCCTCTCTCTGTGTTGCAAGTATATGACGTCCAAGCCGAACAGTGTACTGAAAGAAGGGGACTCCTGGGTGGTCTGCAGAAGAGAAGGGGTCCCTCCATAGCCACTCACCAGGGTCCCACTATACTCGTGCCAATGGACAACACTCCCAAGCCCATAGCCTCCAGTGTCCAGTCTCAAGAGTTGCTGGGTCAAGGTCTATGACGCAAGTCCTCCTACAGATGCCCACAACTCGGATCCTCTGGAGAAAGCACTTTGCTACCTGCGGGGCCTCTACTGCAACTTGTTGTAATCGTCCCCCACCCTGAAGCTCGAAGAACAGGGCTGGGACAGTCTTTGAGCAGGCCCTGACTGAAATGAGAACCTCCAGTCGTGTGAAGGCTCCCATCCACCGGGGTGCTACTGGCTCGAGAGATGTGACCCACTCAGCTGGAACTGACTCTGAGATGTCCTGACACATGCTCTGCACCCCTCTCATGCCCTATAGGGCTGGAAACCCTGCAACTCCTCTCAGAAACCTGTGAACTCTAGCCAGTCACCTAGAGAGCGCGCTGGACCTGCTGCCATGGGACCCCAGGAAACATGAGGCCGAATAGCAACCAAGTGGCCTCTCTGAGTGCTAACCATGAGGTTCCAGACGAGGGGCTGCCGTAGGCACTCCTCCGTGCACATCGACTGTCTCTGCTCCAGGCCACGCCGTAAGAGCTCCCAAGAACGAAGCAAACTCACAGTGAAGCGGTCCTCTAGTCTCCTGCTCAAACCAACTCGGCGCATCTCTGTAAAGATCCATTTGTCTGGTCGAAGGTTGACAAGGGCCTCCTGACTGAGGCACCCTGGCACGAAGCCTTTGCAGCAAGAACTCCTTCCAGGGCTCCTCACCTGGAAGAAGTCCTCTGACTATGAACTTCCCAAGAAGGGCTCTGCTATGCTGTGTTGGATCAATGATCCCAAGCCCTCCCTGAGAACAAGGAAGCGTGATGACCGACCAAGCCACCTTGTCTCGGGCCATCTGCGTGTCACGTCCTGACCAAAGGAAGTTCCTGATCAGCCTCTCTACCCGTCTGATACAAGAACTCGAGAAGATCCAGCAGGAAGTGATGTACACATAGTCGCCAACAGCACCTGGTTGGCAACTACTACTCTACCAGCCAGCGAAAGTCGTGTTGAGCTTCAATGTAACAGCTTTCTCCTGATGGACAGGAGAAGAGGAGCAATCTGCTACTGGGGAGACAAGTACAAACCAACCTGACAACCCAAGTACCGAATTGCAGTCCCTAGGGGAATCCACCTGAAACCCTCTCCTGGCATCCAATCTGGCACAGGAGCACTACCAACCGAGAAAGCCACTGTCTTTCTCCAGTTGATCAGTGCGCCCGATGCACAACAGAAGGTCTCCACAACTTGCTCACATCTGTGGAGATTGGCCTCCTGGCCATCTAAGTACAAGGCTGAGTCATCGGCAAACTCAGTGTCCAGTAGCTCATCTCCCCAAATAAGGAGTGCTAAGCCCCGAAGACCCAACCTGCTGTGACACCAAAAATCTGCTCATCGCCTCCGCATAGAAGAGAAAGAGAAAGGGGGCAAGAGGACAATCCTATCTGACCGAGTGTGTGAACATGAAGCGCTCACCTCTCCCTCCTGCCAAAAGCACCTGACTGTGAGCCTATCTGCACAAAGCTGACACCCCTCTAATCCAAGCATTTGAGAAGCCCATCCTGCGGAGAGTGCCCTCTAGAAAGTCCCAGTCAGCTCGGTCGTATGGTTGCTGAAAGTCAAGAAGAAGAATCACAAGGTCCTCACCATGGTGTCGTGCCAGGGCAGAAGCCTCCCAGAAAGTAAAGATGTTGTCAAGGATACTGCATTCCTTGACAAAACCTGTCCGAGTCCCATGTATAAGGCTCTCTAAAAGTGGTTGAATCCTCAAACTCAGAGCCTTGGCAAGAATTTTGTAGGCTGGGTTGAGGATGGTGATGGGGCGCCATTGTCGAATCTCATCCAAGGAGCCACTCTCCTTGGGAATGAGGTAGATCAGGCCCTCACTCATGCTGTCAGGCATCACTCTTGTGTGCAAAATGTACTGAAAAGCACTACAAAGATCTAGGCTAAGCAGGTCCCATTACTCCAAGAAAAATCTGGGAGTCAACCCGTCCTCACCTGGACAGCTACCACGAGGGAGGTCCCTAAGAGCCGTGTGCAGCTCCTCAAGCTGAAGTGGCATCTCTAGCCTCTGGCGCATCTCCTCTGTCACAAGACATGGCATCTGTGCCCAAACCTGCTCCCTGCATGCATCCTTCCGCTCTAACTGAGGCTCAGCTGACAATAACTCACGGTAAAAGTCAGTAGCAAATGCATGCATATCCTCGGGCTTACACGCAACTGACCCATCGGGCCTCCTCAACTGAATGACCTTGGCATGCGAGTGCCGAGGTCCCACTGTCTCAAAAAAAGCACCAGTCACTCTACCACCCACCTGAGTCCACTGAGATGCCTGTCCTCGGTGAAAGGCAAACTCATGATGCCTTTCCTCTGTGCTAGCAAGCTCCTGTCGAGCCTGCTGTAACTGCTCCTCCAACCATGGACTGTCTGGATGCTGCTCATGCATCCTCTGTAGTGAAGCAATGCCTCGTCTGAGACGCTGCTCCGCCTCTCTCGTTGCAGTCCGATGAGCCAGAGACTCCTGAAGAAAAAAGTGGCTAAGCTGAGCTAGGCTTGATGCCACTCTGTTTGCAGGTGAAACTTGGCCTCTACCCTCTCTTTGAGTGTTGAGTCCAACAAGACCCTCTCTAGGATGCGAAGCATCGTGCTCCCACTCCTCTGCCTATCTGCCACTGTGAGGATCACTGGTGCATGGTCCGAGAAGGATGTCCCTACCAGGATGCCCACTAATCTCCCCAAGTCACTGAAGTGGTCACTAGTGTAGAAGCGATCTATCCACGATAGATTCACTCCTCCCACTCTACGGTCCCATCTAGAGAAGGCAAGACTGTCTGGGGGGCCTCACAAAACCAGATTGCGGCCATGTATCCGAGACCCTCAAAGTCATACACAACCTCTCCCAAGTTTCCAACTCGACTCCTGCACAGTAGCATGGCTGCCACCAATCCTGTCAGAAGGGTCCTCCAACATGTTGAAGTCCCCTCCTATACACCAACGATCGGTCTGCCGCAAAGACTCAACAATCTGTGACGAAAACTCTGCACGAGCACTCACCACATTGTGCGCATAGATGTTCAGGAAGCCCACAAGGCCACCCTGAACCTGCATAGTAATCCACTAAGCCCTACCTGGCACAATAATCCCTCTACCCACAATGGCCTGCTGCAATGAGTCCCCAATAGTCATACATACCCCACCCTAGACGCCTCCAGGTCCAAAAGCAGTTGACCAAAAGGTATCATATCGTCCACGCAAAATCTGGCCACATTGCCAAATGCGTCTCTCACATAGATGGTGCTCCTGAAGCATAAGGAGATCAATCTCTCCTCCCACAAGGCAACGCTGAAGCTCCAGGTGACGCAATCGGCCCCGCTATCGCTGAAAGTGGGGCCCACCTAGTCCGTGCACGTTCCATGAGACCATCCTCATAGGGAGAGAGAGAGAGAGAGCAGATGCTGCCGCAGCAGCAAGACGGGCTATCTTCGAGGCTGGCTTGGATGGGGAGTAATCCGCATCCGAGCGTCCTCTAGATAGGCGTGACTGCAGTGAGTGCCTATCCCAAGCCCAACCAGAGCGATCCATGCGTAAAGCAACCTCCTCTGTCCAGGAGTCCTCATGAATGTATACATAGCAAGGCAAAACACTGCGTATCAGCAAAGAAGTACACCACAATGTGCCTACATCTTGCTGAGTCTAGGGGTGTCACCACAAACTTGGCCAATGGCCACAAAGTCTGCAACATATCTGTAACTCCAAGTTCTCCCATGTGGTGAGAGAACTCTAGGACCTATGTATGCAACCATCCCACCACTGAGTCGAGGGACCACTCTATATCGGCCCTAACACAGAGGGGGAAGGAGAAACCAACTGCTGAGTCCAAGGCCTCTGTCCCCCTAGCGGCAAGGAACAAAACATGGACCCTGAAGCAGGTTGCCTCATGGTTTTTTGCGGAATCGCCGAGAAAACGAGTGAACCCGTAGTCATAGAAGTCCCAGCGGCGTCAGATATCAATGCTCGTCAGCCCATGAGGGATAGCTGCAAGGGAAGATGTCTGAATCTGCAAAGGGGCCCGCAAGAAAGGCTGACTGTCTCTCGCTAGGCAACTCATGGAAACGGCGCTGCCAAGAGATATCCTAGCTGTCGGAGAGGGACCTGACTCCTAAGCCGACTGTGAAGATGGAGCAGGAGGGGGGGGGGAGAAGGAGGTGGGGGGAGCGGAGGAGAAGAGGGGCGCAATGGGGCGACAGAGGTAGAGGGGCGAGGTGGAGAGGCGACGGGAGCAGAAGGCGGGGAGGATGAGGAAGAGGGGGGGAACTCTCGGGGGGGAGCGGCTGTCGAGGGTGAAGCGGAGGTGGGGGCTAGTGCAGGGATCTCCTCCTACTCAAGAGGACCAAAGCGGTTCCCCGTGGGAACCCACTGATGTTGAGTAGGCACTTGAGGGCCACTCTGAGTGCCAGGCTGACGCGTGGCCCCTAGCGTCATCGGCTGCGGGCCTGTTGCCACCCCTCCTCCGCTGGAGCCCTAGGCTCGGAGGGTGGCTCTGTATGTGTGCGCTGTGCCGCTGGATGTGGCTGCGGGCCAGCCTTGGCAGGCTGGGGCTGAGGCTTTGGTGCAGGTCGCGGCCTCCTCCGTGGACAAGCCTTCGCTAGATGGCCCATGTGTCGGCAAATGAAGCACTGGTTCGGGAGGCCCGAGTACTCCACACTCTGTCTAAACCAACCCCCACTCACCCGAGGCAGAAGGATAACCTTCAGGAGTGTGTGGGTATCTCTGACCAAAACTCAAACTGAGGGGATGCCTGCCACCTTGGCAACTACTGATGCTGCCATACGAGGTGTCTCTAGGACAGTCCCAATGGTGGAGCCAATCCTAGAAAGAAGTGGTAAGTACTCCCGCCGTAAACCGGAAAGCAGACTGAGATGGGGATGTCTGCCTCCTCTACTAGAACATCTGAAGCCGGGTCAAAACCATGTCGCCCTATCGAAAGTGGACGCGTGATGCTCGGATGGCTAGTGGACTCATAGCTATGACCTTGGATGCCATCTCGGAGGTCTCTAACTCGATCTGATAATAACCCCGTCCGAGAATCTGGACATCCAATATCTTCCCCACCTCTGCCAGAAGGCGGGCCTGGAGAAGGTCTCGCAGCTCTCCTCTGCTAGGTCGGGTACCGAGAATCTTGCAGATGACCGAGTCGCCTGCAATCGCTCTACCTTTGCGGCAAGGCTCGCTTGCTCTGTCGTCGAGAGAGCAAGTCAAATGGTGGGCTCAGCGGGGTCGAGCGAGGGGGCTTCTGACGAGTCCCTCTGTGGCAAAGCTGGAGCCTCCATCTGTGTCTACTGCTATGGCGTGAGAAGAGGGCGACGCGAGGATGCTGCAATGAGGCGCACTAAGCACTGCCCCAATGACTGACGCAGTGCTGGAGGGTCCAAATTGCAAGGAGCTCCTTGGAGGGAGAAAAAAACACAGTGGGCAACGGGTGGGAGGGGGGGGGGGGGGGGGGGGGGGGGGGCGGGGAGGGGGGCTAAAGCGTTAACACTGGCAGCAGCGTGAGGGAATGGAGGGGGCGGCCACGATGGGTAGTCAACGCGGGTGGGTAGACAGGGCAGGCAATGGCGGGTAGGAGGCAGCAAAGCAGGGCAGCGGGTGGGTGGACAGCGAGCAGCGCTGGGGGAGGGGGGGGGGAGCAATGGCGTAGCGAGGGGGGCAGCAACAGTGAACGCAGGTGAGGATGATAGTTTGACATAAAGATTTTTTTTTTATCGAAGAGTAAGATCACATGATATGGTTTTACCCACTAGATTTCAAATTCCATTTTGGGGGAAACTTTGAATTCAAATAAACTAGCCGTTTTTCCTGTTTAAATTCAAAAACTATCCTTTGATTACTTTCTTACTACTAAAGGTTTGACTTCCTTAAACTGCCAAATAAAGAGGCCCTCCTATACCCATTCTCTTCCTAATGGCAGCATGACAGTGCACGGAAGGAATGTGTAGCAAATCACTGGTGATGTCCCGCGCAAGCAGAGTGGGGAGGAAAGAAGGTGTGCGTCGAGGGAACATGTAGTGGATGACACGCGTGTGGGTGCAGGAGGCTCGCGAGGGCCAAGTAGGGGACCAGGGTCAGAGGTGAATATTTTTTTTAACAAGGCCGCACCGATGCAATAGAAACGGTTAGTGGCCTTACTAGTCAGTTCACCTCCCAGAGAGGCAATTGCTACGGTGATCAAGTTCAAATCATCATGCCATTCAACTTTTGATTACATCATTCCAAGGTGAGATCTATGGGTAATGTGTGTGGTAATTTGTAGAGATTCTCCATAGTATAAGTGAAGAGATGTCAGTATGGGGTACCAACTAGGAAACAAGCCGAGAAGTGAAGTTTAACTTCACAAGGGCCTTCCATGTGTCAGTGGTAAGATAATGTAAGTGATGGAATGATCATACCAATAGCAATAGTTGTCCCGCATGAGAATTCGTTTACACTTGAGTTGATCCAAATGTGATCCAACGTTGAGTAATTTATTGTTGTTGGTTCTTTGATTATTTGTCTGAATCCATACAGTGCCATGTAATGTTGTAGAGAGATAAAGCACTTATTGATACTTCTTACATCTATGTTGAAATCTCCTGCGATTATGGTTTTTGTGGTCATGTCTAATGCATGCAAAGTTTTCTTTAGTGCTTCATAAAGGGACAAGAGTTTTGACAAAGGATGTCTGTATAATGAAACAACGTTTAATTTCTTGTTGCTCGTAATAGACATGTTCGACAAAACAATTTTGATCCCATCTGATATTAATTTATATGTGTCTATTGGATAGAAATGGCCACGAATGTGACTAATAAGGGGCTCGTTTGACTAGAGCAATTCTGGGATGGCAATAGTAAGTGCTAGAAAACTACTGACTCTTTAGCCATCCAATTTGAAATGAATGGCGTTGAGATCTTACTAGTCTACAGGGTGATGAAAGAGCTTGATAAGGTTCTGATGCCAATTTGTGAATCCAACTTTTAATGGGACGCTTGAAAATGGCCCAGGAGTAGCCTCTTTTGGAAACCACATTCTAAAGGCATTTACCATGCATTAATGCACGAGGAGAATTGGTGTAGCCCCCTCAACAAATTATGGAAGAGGTAGTGGACGGAAAAACGGTGGGAGGGAGTCATGGAGAACATCTGGAAGCCAAGGTGGTCTCAGTATATGAAGATATTTCTATGGAAAGTGATTCTGGGTGCTCTGCCGACGGACGTAAAGATACAAGAAAGAGGAATTGGGTCCGATCGTTGCTCGGGGTGCAGAATAGCTAGTGAAGACCTAGCCCACATTTTCATGGGATGCCAGGAAATTAGTGGCATGGATGGGAAAATATGCAAGTGGACTCAAAGGACATGGCGAATGAAGTTCTTCAAGATTGATTTGTTCTTTTGTAGTAAGAGGTTGGGAAGTCCTACTCTTCTTGCCTGCACTCAAATAATCAGGTACTACTTCGTTCACCATATTTGGCAAGCAAGGAACCGCCGCGTGTTTGAGGGGGATCTGGCTATGGCAAGCTTTTGTGAAATCATACAAGAGAGCAGAGTGACGATCCACATGATCGGAGGTAAACAAGCCTCAGAGGCCTGGTCTAGAACAATACATGTCATGATGACATCTTGTAATAAGTAAAGCCTTGAAGTAGTTGTGGTTTCTTTGTCAAGCAGAAAACTTGTAATCCTTGGACCCTCAAGGCTCGGTCTGAGCTCGAGGTTGGTGTATATTTTTGATGTTCTTGATACTATCCACTCACAATTGTGAGTTTTACAAAAACAAAAAAGAATACCTGCTGATCCTTCAGAGGATATATAATCAAATCTGGGAAATCTATTTCTTGATTTTTTTTTGTGCATTTTTTGGATACACAGAATGTCCGATGACATAAGGCTAGTGTCTTTCATAATGTCATAGTAATGCGCAGGTATGGACACTGTTTATGGATTGAATGATGATATTGTTCTCTGCAAAGACTATCAAGTTTTTGTTTAGAGTTTTCCATGTTGCTTCTTGCTTCTGGCGTTCTATTTCTTGTAGAACTATCTTATTTGTTTTTTTTTTTTGGATCAATTCTGGAGAGGAGAAACAGGTTTTGGGGATTTTTAATTCGCGACAACGCTGTATATATCAATCCATGGTTTTTTATTTTTAAAGGGTGGAAGACCAATGTGTGAAGTGTCAATCCTTAAGATCTATGAATAGTTTGAGTTGATGCATGATGGAAAGGATATTGTGTTCTTGATACGATATTCAAGAGATTTTTTCTGACTTGAAACTCTCTTGTGATTTTTCTTATGGGAGTCCATTTTCATGATATAGATTTTGCAAAGAGATGTTGGTTCTCAAATCTTGTACATTGACCTACTATGACGTTGTAAAATTAAATCCAAATTATTTTTCGTTTGCCGATGTCTGTGAATGGCTCTTGTAAAGTCCATCAACTCCATTTACAAGTCCATCTGTAACGTTTAAGTTTCTGGCACATAGTTCCACGACTAGGTTTGGCTTCAAATGCAAGGTTTTTTGTAGGCCTCCGCATTGTTCGAATCTTTTGGAATCTTTATATATTTGTGACAACTTTTGGATTTTTTGTCAGTAGCTTCAAATATAATTGGTATTCCTTGTGTGATTTTGAATATGTATTTGTTGTACGCGTCTTTGCTTTTATTATCGTAAAATAAATAAGAAAGTTATTCAATGGAGGTGGTTCACGGCAATAAGAATCATTCAAGTGTTTGATACTTCCTTTGTGTGCTGACTTTTATGTATTCGATTTAAAATTTCAATGAATCTTATACTTTCTTGTTGCATTTGCTGTGTTAGTTCGTAGCATTTGATATGTGAGTGCCAAAAAAAAACTAGCAATGTGTCGAATATGTTTTTGTGGTATGAGAAGATCTAGTTGTCACGAATAGGACTCGCTTGATAAAGATCTCCACAAAGGATAACATCTATGCCTGCAAATGGTTTATCATGTATTCTTTTTATAGTGCGAAGTCGTGCATTAGCTTGTTGGAAAAGACTTTATCCAACAAGGGAGATCTCATCAATAACCACTTATTGTAAATTCGTATATTGTGAAGAGAGTTCATCTAATTTTTCTACACTCAACGAGGTTTGGTCGCTCGCTATCAGTGGGAGACGGAGAGCAAAATGTATTGTGGTTCCATCAATATTGAATGTTTCTTTTCGAGTGTACGCTATTAACAAAATTTTAGTAGATTCAATGTTTGTAGGAAATTTAAAATTGTAGTGTCGCAGTAAGCCTTGAACCAATAGTAACAGTAGAAATATTTTACCAGTTCCAACACCGCTAGTAAGAAATAGGTGTATTGCTTTGTCTGATTTTTTTTTGTTTTCTCAGCATGATATCATCGAACAAAAGACGTTGCTAGATATTAGCATTCGTAAGGCTTCATGAAATTGTTTATTTGAAATCACGATTAGCTTTGTTATTGCTAGCTTTCTATTGTCGGTAGTGTTCAAGTCTGAAAGATTTGAAGCGATGTTGTCGTGCATGTTTTCATGTGAAGAAGCAAAGGAATGTGATATCGATGTTATTGTAGTTTGCGAGATACTATTTTTGTCTACAATGTCTTCGTTGAATGTTTTCTCGTTGTAGGACACAAGATCTAGATGATGTTTATATATATCTTCCCATGTTTGAGAGCAATGAAGATGCTGGTTCTCATTGTTGTGCCAAGTTAAATATAACAAGCATTGTTCTCGGTAAAAGTTGTCAAGATCTTTATGCTTGTCGTATCGGACATAACGAATGATTCGATTATCTCTCAATGAAACAATTTTATGTCCACAGTACTTGTAGCATGAGAAAAATTTTGCCAAGCAGATATTGAGCAAGTACCTTGGTCTTTTGCTATATTTGTCAACGATGTTCTCAAAAACAAATGTTTGTACTATTTGGATCTAATTGTTTGAGTGTTTCTTTTCTTTTCAAAGTGAGTGAACGTTGGTCTGGAGGAATTGTGTTGATGAAAATAAATTCTTTAGTAGAACTGCGTAAAGGCGAAGAAAAAACAATATAAGCAGCTTGTTGTGCACTTAATTGATACATGTTTAAGATTGTGTTTCCAATGCGTAGTAATCTTTCAACAATGTTGGCATTATTGGTGATACAAATATCTATCTCAGCTTTAATCTGTTATTAATATGCTATCCATTTTTGTTATGATGAGTAGTATGCAGCAGCTCCGTACGCGTTCACTATGTATTGGATGTCAGTGTTAGCGTTCCATAATTCTCAAATTTTTGGATTGAAAGTGTTTGTAAAAATGTCTTCTGTTCTTTGTCTCATTAGCACGGTTGGTGTTGCAATTCTCGATCGAATTGCCAATATGTAATCGTCAAAAGGAAGATCTAATTTTTTGAGTTAATCCTTAAAATCAGTTGGTAATTCTTCGGCTTTGGTTGTTTCGAGGAATTCTGTGATTTTCTTAAGATTTCTTTTGTGTTGTTTGTTATTCTTTTCTTCTTCTTGCAATGGTCTAAATATACAAGTATAAGGCATCGAATATCGGGGAAAATTAGAGTGACATCTGTTTCTTTTTTCAAGCAAGTTTTTCGATGTGAGTGTTGTTGAACATCTCTCAAATCTTCCCGAAGAAGGTTCTTGTCAGTGCTAATGCATTTGTCAATGAATGTCGTTACGCTATTTGCTTCTATATCAATTAGCTGAGATGCATTTTCAATCCATATTAGACCATGATCGTGTTGACTACCATGACTTTGGAATTCGGTTACGAAAAAGTAGTCTTTCACTTTTCCTCCTAGTATGTTGTTGTCTTTGTTGAGTAATTTTTTCAAGCTTCAAAATGTGTGCAATAATATCTGGAACATGTTATTGGGTCCGATCGCATGAGACGTCTAATGTAAGAATTTTTTGTTTTGTTGTCATCTTTGGTTATAGGAGTGAGTTCTTCTAATCAGTTAATTAGTTATTTCCAGCATCTCTCTGCAGCCAAGAAAGTGACAAAGAAGGTAGGAGGACCTAGCTGTCTTATCATTGCGAAGATATTTTTCTTTATTTTTTGTTTATAATCCAGAGAAGTTCTCAAAGATTCGTAGTCTCTGTAACCTATCCTTGATCAAATAATTATATCAATGTTTGTATTGTGCAACACATCTCAGGCATAAAGAATGGTCCCTTCGAGCTTGGCCTTTCTTAGACATTATTTTCATCTCTTTAAAGAATAAGTTTTCTATATCAATGTTTGTATTGTGAAACACATCTCAGGCGTAAAGAATGGTCCCTTCGAGCTTGACCTTTCTTAGACATTATTTTCATCTCTTTAAAGAATAAGTTTTCTATATCCAATGAAAATCATCTATCACCATGAAGTAATTTCCATTTTGTAATTTTATGGTAGTTTTTAACTAGTAGATCATGATACTTACGTGGTTCGCTGAAGAATATCCTTAGAAAAACTAGTTCTTCATAGAATGTGTCTTTTAATAAACCAAGTGGATGATTTCATTCACAAGGTGCAATGTGTAGGATCTTATCGTTGTGGTCAATGATTTGTTGTGCTGATGTGAACTGGTGAATGAGAATATCGTGATAATTCTCGTCATCTTCGTCCTGTCATTGCGCATTGCAAGATGCATGGAATGTGCCTTTTGCAAGAGGGTAATATATTGCAACCAATCTTTATTTAAACTTATGCTCTCTTTTGAGTAAAGATCGGAATGTAAAAGCTCTTTCAGCGCTTCAAGAGTGAGCAGTGGGCATACTAGCTCGCTCAAAGAACAATGGTTGTATTCTAGTTTTCTCTTTAAACCTATAAGAATCGTGTTTTCCTCATTGATGAATCGTGGCAAGCTTCTTTGTGTTTCGATAACGTTCGCCAGTACATTCACAATGCTTCCACGTAAACCATATTGTCCGTCATATGTCAACTCTTGTATTTTTAGAACAGTATTTGAGGTGTGATTAGATTTTCTTCTAACTTGTTTAGTTCTTGTACAATTTTGTTCTTGTCATTCAATCCATTTTCTTGTAAAGATTTGTAAGTTACTGCTAGTTTTCTTCTCTTTCTTTTGCAAGCTTCACAAATTTGCATAACAGTGTTACTAGCTTTCTTTCGTTTTGTTAACGTTATTTGGTAATTGAAAAGCGGTCTATTGCAATGCTCGCACAAGGTTGAAGGACTATCCTGTATTTTCTTTAAATATATTTCTATAGATGTATCACTGGAATGTAATCTCTTTCTCGTATGATTCGTTTTCTCAGGGAGGAATATTTTGATGTGATTATCTTAAGAGTTTTCTTTTTGTTGTTATCGTTGTTTTCGTACGAGCTGTGTTGGTTTCTTGACACAAATACTCTTCGGTGACACGTTTGTTACTATCATTAGGATACAAAATCAACAGTTTGTGAAGTTTTGAAACCTCCGAAGGTGTTCAAATTTCAAAACTTTTTGAGCCTGATGCAAATTTGCACATAGGAAACATGTATAAAGTTCCATCAATGTGTGATCATTATTCACTGTTTCATACCAGCATTGCTGCATGCACTGACAATAAATTTCTTTTTCTTCTTCCACTGTACACTTTGTAAAGTCACTTGAATGCACAAGTGATTCGCTCCACAAAAAAGCTTGATCATCTCAATAGTCAATGTCAATGAATTGCAAGAGGTTTTTAGCAACCTGTAGACTCTATCGTAAGCTATTTCGTTTGCACTAGTGTTATTCCTAAGAGAGTGTTAATTACGTTTGTCGATGTGGTTTGTAGTCCCATTTGAAACAAGGTATAAGCAACTAAGTTTGCCAGAAGATCTGTTGGTGCAAGTGTTGTTTCTGAAATGTATTGAAAAACAATGAATATATCAACATCTAGACCGTATGTACGCAATAAATATTCATTGGCACCAAGGTTTTTTAAATTGTCAACAACGGAAGCATGCATTGTTTGAGTGAATTGAACGAGCAGAGAGAGAGAGAGAGAGAGAGAGAGAGAGAGAGAGAGAGAGAGAGAGAGAGAGAGAGAGAGAGAGAGAGAGAGAGAGAGAGAGAGAGAGAGAGATGCAAGAAGGAAACCTTTAAAACCTTATAATGCTGTTGCAAGTGTTTTTACATAAGTTTTGTTTACAAGGCTTTTTTTGCAGGTTGTTTTGATACATTCAAGACTCTACTTTATGCAAACCAGGAAAACTAGCTTGTGACTCTTCAAGAGCTTTACCAGTATTATTTATATATAATGGTAGACCCCTATTCTGCTTCCAAGACCTTTACCCTAGGTAAATAGCAGTCAGGTTTCGTGCAAGATTGATTTTGAATGTGCCGGTGCGTGTTGTCGATGCCAAGATCTCTCTTGCAACAACTATTGGACTTTTAGAATACAAGCTTTGAAAAGTCTTTCCCAAAGCCAAGACCTCATAGAAAATGAGACCAACTAGTTGTGCAGAAATGACAGGGCCTTCGCTTGGCTTGATCTTTACTTGAAGTTTGGGAATCTTGTAGCTTGTAGTCGTCTTTTGGCAAGTGATATAGAATAAACCCTCTGTGGTTTTATGAACCTTATTCGATTTGCAAATGGCACACAATGTCTCCAAGAGAACACCATTTATGTTAGAGAAATGCAAGACACTAAACACTTGCAAGTCAAAAGTACAATTAAGAAACACAAAGGAAGTCAACAACACAGTTTCTTGGTAACTAAGTTACCTAACATTACCTGCTTCCCATAACCGAGACTCTCAATTTGTGTCTTGTAAGTCTGTAAGAGATCAGATTGCAGACGCTTGCTGTGGACAGGCACCAAGATTGTAAGATCGAAGACAGATAGCGTATTCTCATGACCTAAAAAAGCCCCGACATTCCTTGCAACAAAAGTTTCACTTCTCCATTGTCAATATCCCTTTTGATAGACTTGTACTCTTCTTTGTGATCATTGACAAAAGTCGACTGAAACAAGCACATGTTAAATGTTGCATTTTTTTTTTAACCCTAAAAAGTGCGAAGGGTTTTAATATGTGAGGCTTACAATTGCTCAATCCTTGGGAGTAGAACTGCCAGCCACTAGTAGCTCTCCACGTGTGGAGTTGGCGTAGATTTCAAAATTCTCACTCTTAATAACAACAAAAGCAAGCATACCCAAGTAATTTTTTGCACCACCTAGACCCTCACTTGCCGCCTCATCTAAGAAATTTCTTATCTTTGTTTCCAGGTAAAAGCTCAAGTGGATTGGAAATGAAGCAATGCAAGTGACGATCGAGGTAGCATCCAAGTAAAGAGAGAAAGGTGATGTTCCACCATCTGCCTCGTCCTTTGTTTTGATTGTAGAACCCTCTATCCGCGAAAAACTACCAACACTTAGAAAGGAAGCAAATTGACTTATTAGAGATGAACCAATGACGACAGTGAGACTATGTTGGAGTTATGTGAATCCACAGGGTGAAAGCATAAATAGGTGGAAAGCTATATATGTGATATAATTAAATAGCATAGCATGACATTGGGGGTGTGGTCACTGGTGCCATATTTCAGACGTCCAAATTTATATTCTAAAAAATGTTATACTTAAAAATTCACCCTTTACACACCCACTTTCTTTCTTGAGTAGTTGGCAGTTTCAAACACCGTGCCCCCCCCCCCCCCCTCTCTCTCTTGCGCACGTGCGTCCTCAAGGTCTACTATGCTTAGAGCTTCTATTGTGCAAGCTTGGCTGCTTCAAGGACGATTGCAGTAACCGCCCTCTTCTCTTCGAGGTATGTCTCTTCCATTGAACATGTACACTCTCTACTGCTTGAGCACGTGCCCCCCACCTAGGATAATTTAGCTACATGAAGCTGCATTTGGAGCTGCATGAGTGCCACACCTTGCTCATTTGCAATAAGAGGCGAGAAAAACCTAATTCTGTTGCTGGCTGCATGAGAGGACATAGACTCCCGAGGTAATTTGCTAGTCCACAAGCTGCATGCAATCTTGGGGCAAATCCCATAGCACATCACTTTGAATGCCCTGCTTACAAGAGTAGGCCCATGAAGTTCTTGTTTCTTTTTAGCAGGGATGATAAGCGAGGGCACACCACGTCTCATGAGTTCATTGGATGATGTGCAAGTATATTACTTGAGACTACATCATGGCACCTTCCTCAAAGCATCCGATTCAAGCAAGCAACAGTCTAGTTAGGAACATCAAACCACCTCTACAGACGAAGTTTTGTCGTCTTGCCGAGGAATTTCATATGGAGCGTGGATTGCCATTGGAGGGAGTTGATCCACATAGGTTGACAGGAAACAATGACATCTCTGAGGAGGACTGGGAAGATATCTTTATATGCCCAAAGCCTGTTCCGGGTAGCCAGAAGAAAGTGAAGGCATACCATGCTCGGACGGAGTTCTTACAAAATCTTGTGTGGAGACACTAGGATGTCTACCAGGAGGGTCCCTTGATGTATGAAGTAGGGACTCAATTTGCAAAGGCCTTTGCATTGGAAAACTGTAGTGAATCTGGGACATCAAAATTCTTGGGCTATCTTTGCAGAGAGGGCGATGAGAGCCTCAGAAGAAAGACACAACTTGCAAAACAAGATCAAGAGGTGGGAAGAGCAGATGAGTGGTAGAGGGAGAGGTTCCAAAACCACAGCTGTCTCTACCAGATCATCATTGAAATCAGAAAGTACGTCTGTACCATTGTCAAGCGTGCCTATAGGAGGATGCCTCGTACAATTGGAAGAGGAGGATAGCAGGGCACTTGCAGAAATGAATAATATTGCAGAGGACAGATTTTAAGACTATAAGTCAAGACTAGTGAAGGAGTACGAGCGGAAGTGAGACGCGAGAGAGAGAGTGCGAGAAGACGAGCACGACGATATGGTGAACTCGCTCTACTGTAATGTGTAGAGCATAGTGAGTTCTTATTAGGTTTTTACAGAAGAATATGTGTACATACCTGGCGGCCCGCCCACTTACCTGGGTGACCACATTGGGCTTTATACCCCAACAAACTCCCACTTAAAGTCCAATGTGGTACTTTAAGTGTGAGAGAAGCTACTATACAAGCTAATATACAAGAGATGTAGAGAAGTGATGTACTACCCTACACGCCCTCACACCCCCGAGGGTTTTCATCATTTGCAAGTATTCTCTCTCTCTCTCTCTCTCTCTCTCTCTCTCTCTCTCTCTCTCTCTCTCTCTCGGTGTGTAGGCTTGCGGTGTCTATATCATCCTGGGTTTTGCGCCCTAGCCGCTCAAAGCTAGGTGGTGCCCCGTGTTCGCTTTACCGTGGCAGGCTCGAGGCGCGCCATTCGGCCTCCGACGTTTTAGAGGCCGTCGGGGTTCGGGG
This sequence comes from Adiantum capillus-veneris, assembly GCF_014529385.1. NCBI lineage: Eukaryota > Viridiplantae > Streptophyta > Polypodiopsida > Polypodiales > Pteridaceae > Adiantum > Adiantum capillus-veneris. Next base: position 18,348,735 of record NC_140937.1, read on the forward strand.
ACGCTTTGCGTCCAGCTTTTGGTGGCCCCACGGAGGAGGGCTTTTCTAAGACCCTTCAGTTTACAATGTTGAAAGTGACGCCCACTATCAATCATGGATGAGTGGCTGAAGGAATTTTCTAACTGGAGGACGGAAGAAGAGGAGCGGAAGGAGGCACTAGCTGCCTTTATTGAGGTGCTATTGCCAGGCTGCAATGTCATCAGCGTTCAAGAGGTAAATTCTCCATCTCGTGTCGCTCGTTCTAACTATAAATCGAAAGCATCAGGTGGGAGATTGGTGAAGTGCCATCACTATTGTCAACCAAGGCACACGGTTGATGAGTTCCAGCAACAAAGGCAGCGGAAGAGCTGAAGTCATCTACATCGACATTCATCTCAAAGAAGTCATTCACGTCAAGGAAGGGAAGCAAACGGTGAGGCCTCTTTTCCCTAAAGAAACTGCAGACAAAGATATCACTCCAAAGTGGACTAAAGGGTCTGCTCGAGCCAAGGGAAGGGAGAAGATAGGCTAGCCTGGAAACACATGACCCCGAAGGGAGAGGCATCTGGCCAAGCAAGTGCTTCAAGCTCAGAGAGCCGGGTTGTACCCACTTTTTCAAAGAAGAAGTCATCCGAAGCTAAGCGGTGGAAGGTCGCCTACCGATTTGCACGACGCATGCGAGCGCTACCAATCCACTTCGACAATCCAGAAGAAGAAGTGGTGAGAAGATTCCCATGTCCTAGGGAAGAGTGGTTCGGCTACTGCTCTCGCTGTTTTGGGAAGCGAGTGGAGGACCTTCCTCCTCTCCCTGTACAACTTATCTTGAAGAAGCTCTCTACCACGGGAGAGACCCAGTGGGCTGGAGACGAGCTGCAGCTAAATGGAGTAGAATTCATGCAACACGCCGATTACAGAAATTACTTACAATTGCTGTTGGCCAAAAGGCTGGGAGTGGTCAGACGGGTCGCCATCACCCCGTACGTGCTAAGCAATGAAGGAAAGGTAGAGCCCATGAAAGGCGACGACCTCTTGTGGATGTGCCGACTCATCAACACTGGCACGGTAAGAGTATAAGTAAGTATTCCACCCTCTGTGCATGATGGAAAATGGGCCGACATCATTCCCGTTCAGATTCCTGCAACATATGCATGTGAATATCTATGTAGATAGGAAAGTCTTCTACCAACAGAAGATCGTTTACCTATTCGGTGCGGCGGTACTAGGAGAAATCCTCAGTTCCCCGAACCCTATCATTCTCCGCATATTAGATTACCATCATTCCTTTAATATCTCTATTTTTATCCTGTTTTAACCTATCCATCCACCCCTGTAAAAAGCCGCTATGAGTCGCTGCTATTGATGTAAAAAAAAAAGGAAAAAAAGAGAAAAAGAAAAAGGTTTGTAATTTCTCGAGTCACCACCATGGCAAGTGTTTCTTTCCCCATGTTCAGTGGAAAGAAGGGAGAGGATCTCACCACCAACTTTTTGGATGATTTCGACATTGCTTGTGTCGTCTCCAACAAAGATGACGACGCTTCATGACTTAAATTTTTTCCTCTATTAATGAAAGTAGAGGCCAAGTCCTGGTATAATGCATTGCCCCAGGCTACCACTATGAGAGATCGTGGTGTTTACCGCGGGCCATTACCGCAAAACAAGAGAGAGGAATTCAAAATGAGGAGAGAGAATCGTTTTGATGCAGAAGCGGCACTTTACCGCACATATTACCGCACAAATATCCGCGATTATTGCCGCAAACATTACCGCTAAGACAGGCTAGACTCCCTTCCCCCTTCCTCTCCCGCGGGTTTCCATTTAAATCCAATACAACTCCTACACTCTCCAAAATGCTTGCTCACTTCACTTAATCTCTCTTTCACTCTAAAAATTCTATACATAAATCATTGAACTCACAACAAAACCATTACAAATACTATTCATAAGCACATCACGAAACATTTGCAAATTAATCATATACTACACCAAGTGAAAGAATGGAGAGTTTTTTTAATTCTCATCTTTTATAAGATCTCTACAAGCACTAGGATCCATATTTAGACCCATAGTATTCAAATCAATAAACAAATTTAGAGATTCTTCCTCCTCTCCATCACCTCCTGTAGAATCATCATCGCTTTCTCCCTCTTCCTCCTCCTCAAGATGACTATTTGCAAGGCTTGGCTGACCTTCTTCAACTTCTACTACATCTTCCTCTGCATCTTGTGGTGATGGTATGATGGGATCAATTACTGGCTCAATGTCTGTCTCTGCAAAGATAGATCTACCCCGCGGCGTGACTGGAATGACATACCAAAGTCTTCTTTGAAATATACATGGCACATAAAAGACCTGTACGTCACACACTAAGAATAAGCTGATATACATAACTTAAATGTTTAATTTAAGTTAATTGCACATAGCCTAAATTACCTGCTCGCAACTACTAGGATACACCAAGTTGTCAGTTTTTCCCCGATGGAATTGGGTGGAATCCACCATAATGAGCCCATTTTCATGTCTTTTGACCTCACCCGCAAACCATCGACACTCAAAGAGGATTTTGTGAAAAGATCTGAAATCCACTTTGATTATTCTCTCTATAGTACCACAATATCTGACCTCATCTGTTGTTGTGTCAAAGTTTCCCATCACGCCATAATCATTAGTGGTCCGATGCTCATCTATCTTGTGGGTGCGAAAATGTCGGCCTTCGGACCAAATGGAGTTGAAAATGAGACCCTACAATCACAATGCATAAGAGGTTACATCGCATTTCATTAAGTGATTTTCATACATGCATACATAACATATACACACTCACCTTGCGCAAGCATCCTCGCGCATACTCCCATTCTTTAGGGCTTATTTGTTCTCCTTGTGCTTTGGCATTGGTCATGGCATTATGGATCCACTCTACTTGAATCAAGTCAGGATATTTTGCAAGCTCTTTAGGAAAAGGAGGTGCATGTCTACCTCCATGGGACCTCTTCCATGCATCTCTATCCCTTTCTCTAGCTGCGCGGGCTTCCAAGTACATATTGACCCATTTGGTCATGATAGTGGCATTGAGTAAAGAGTAGTTTTTGACTATGGCATGAAACTCTCTATCCATGACCAAGAGTGAGCCTTTTCCACTGGGAATGGTTGAGTGCTTCCTAGGATCCTGTTCTTCACTCCACAGACGAGGCAATGATGGATCCACTGTGATGAGATACTGTGAGACATACACAAATGCCTCTTGCACCACCCAACCTTCTGCCATGCTTGCCTGAAAACATTAAAACCACATATTTTTATTAGTAACTTCATAGCGTTTAAATGCTATCTATATTGTATTTATTTTGCATACCTCCGGTTGTGACCTCAATCTAACAAAATCCTTTAAAGTCTTCAAGAATCTCTCCAAGAAGAACATCCATCTAGAGTGAACCACCCCACAAATGGCAATCTCCTCAACAAGGCGAAGCAATAGGTGTATTTGGCTAACAAGGATTGTACGTGGGAATGCATCCTTAATAGCACACACTGCCTCTACTGCTAGCTGATGGGCTACTGGTATGGCTTCTACTTCTATCTCCTTGGAGCTCAAAAATCTACAGGGCAAACGTTATATAGTAGATGAAAAAAAAATCCAAAGTTCATGCATGCACAACATGATATAGTACTTGAAAAAAACCCATTACCTCACAATCTCACCCACTTTGAATATTGCAGCCTTCACCTTAGTGTCCCCATAACCACTAATAGTTATGGGAAGTACAAACTACAAGCAATAAAACATCTTAGTGAATGTCAACCTATATATAAGGACACATAGACACCACAAATTGTTCTACTCTTACCTGAAGGATTTTATGCCAATCATGAGATTTCAATCCATACAATTGAGTGGAGCCACCCTTTTTGCTTTTTGTGAAAGCACCTTTGAGTGACCGCATATATCCCGTTGGAGTTCTGATCGATGCAATAACTTGCTTTGTCCGCTCTTGGTCTGCCTTTGACATTATCCACGGTGCTTTTGGGAGAATCATCTTTCCCCGCTCCCCCATGCGGGGCGTGGCTGAAGGGGGGAGACATCTAATGGCTCTTAGATCTTCCCTAGCACCCAATGAATCCTTCTTGCCAATTATGTGATCCCATATAGCTTGCCCAACATTTTTGAATACATGCATAGGGTCCAATAAGTGTTGAATTTTCAACGAAGCCCAATAGGGGAGCGACAAGAAGATGGAGTACCTCGACATACCCTTTGGCAACCCATTGGGAGGCGGTGAGGTACCATGATGCTCCTCCCAATGCTTCGCCCAATCAGCCATGTTCTAATGGAACGGCTACACTCCATTGATAGGGGGAGCATATCTACGATGTGAAGGAGGTAGGAAGCGATGGTGGTTGGGATAGATCACCTTCCCAATAAGAGGAGGTCTCTCTGTCACAAGGGAAGGGCCACAAGTGGGACACGTACTATGTCCAGATGTTGCCAATCCTGCCAAGAGGTAAACAAACGTTACACATGAGATGATAAACCTAAAGCAAAGAGTACAATTAACATGTGCATACTTACCAGATACCTCTCCAAATCCTGGGTAATCATGCATGGTCCACATGAGGATGCACTTGATGACGGCATTGCGGTCTCGTGGTGGCCGTGAAATGTCAATGACATCTATGCCTCTCCATAGTTCTTGAAGCTCATCAATAAGAGACTGCAGATATACATCCATGTTTTTTACCTTGTGCTTTCCTGGAATGAGAAGTGATAGTAAAATGTTTCCCTTTTTTGTTGCCTCCCAAGGCGGAATATTGTAGTTTACAACAACCACCGGCCAAGTGCTCCATGAAGTAGAGCGGTGCCCAAATGGATTCACTCCATCACTAGCTAACCCAATCCTCAAGTGACGAGGCTCATCTCTGAACTCTGGCCATGTGTCCTCTATGTGCTTCCACGCTGGTGAGTCAGCTGGCACTCTCATAATACCATCTGTGGAGCGGTTTTTTGCATGCCAACTCAAAAGCTCGCTCGTACCCTTCGATCTAAACATGTGTTGGATGCGAGGGATGAGTGGAAAATGCCTCAAAACTTTACGTGGAATTCTGTTGCTCTGCATTCCTTCTTTGAACCTAGGCTCCCCGCACGATGGACATGTGTCACAATCGGCATGCTCATTACGAAAGAGCACACAATCATTCACGCAAGCATGAATGCGATCATAATCCATCCCTAATGCAGTCACCACTTCGCGGGCTTTTTGTATGTTCTCTGGCATGTGATTGCCAGCTGGCAGCATCTTTCCTAGCAACCTATCACAAGAAGAAAGTACATTAGAAGCTAATGTATGCACTCCACAAGCATCCTTCACAATCTGTAAACATACCTCAAAAGTGCGTCGACACTAGCATTGCTCCATCCAAACATCGCCTAAAGGTTAAGGACTTCGAGAGAAGCCCTTAAAATGGAGTAAGAGCATCTATCATATAGTGCGGTGTGTGCCGAATCGAGTAGCTCACTCCTCGTTCGCTCGGAAGCTTCTTCGCATGCACACTCTGGTTCATGCTCCTCCTCTCGTGCAAAGAGATCCTCAACCATTCTATGCAAATAGTCGTCTTCTGCATCCACGTAAGGAGATGGGATGTGGTCACTCGCATAAGAGGGAGCAACAATACTTGGCTGATTTGATGTGCCTCCTCCCTCTCTAATGGATTCCTGGCGCATGCGCTCTTCCACCCTCCTTTCCCCTCCTCCACAAACCACACGCCAATGTGGGGTGATGTCAATAGCCGCAACAATTCGCGGATCGTTTGTTTCCATCCGTGCACGCTTGCGAGGATCGTCCCATAGTCCATAATCTTCTACATGGCTCAAGCATATCCGTCGAAGTCGAGCAATGGCGCATTTGCATCGCACGCATGGGCATGGTAATCGCTCGGCCAACCACCGTGATCTATCCAGTTCAATGGACGGGCCAAAATCATCCCAAGCAACCTACATTAATAAATTACATACACTAATTAAAATCAAATTACCAAAGAATGGTAATAAAATATCAGTAAAAAGTAAAAATTAACCATTTAGGTAAAAATGTCAATTTCAAAGTACTAGAAATACTTTCATTTTATATATATTTTATAAAAAACATAGTACCAATATATTGTGAGGATCAATAGTAATAATGTCAGAACGTGGCCATCTGTTTATTTGGTCCGAATTTGCGCCGCGGTAATAGGTGCGGTAATAAGCGCGGTAAGGCACGCGGTAATGCTCACGGTAATAGGAGCAAAAAATCAAATTTCAATTTTTTTTATAAATAGGGGCACCCGCGTTCCACGCGAAGTTCAAAACCCTAAAATTTGAATTTCATCGTCTTCTCCACAGAAGCCAAGATCGCGAACCTCACAACTTTGAGCTCTACCTCCATCTCTACTCTTCTACTCTCCATCATCTCTACTCTTCCACTCTCTTACCCTCTCCCAACAAGCGCTTCAATTCCATGTAAGTTTTGTTGTTATGTTTTTTGATTTTTTCACACGCATACACACACACGCATACACACATGCATACACTCATACACACGCATGCACACACATGCATACACATGCATACACATACACTAATTACACACACTAATTAGTGTATGTGTACGTTATTTACACACTAATTACACACACTAATTAGTGCAGGTGTACGTTCTTTACACACTAATTACACACACTAATTAGTGTAAGTAAAGACACACCAAAACTTAAATTTGTTAATTATTAGTTACTTTCAAAATCTAAACTTGTTAGATTTTATTACTTGCATAACCTAATATGTTAAATTTGGGATTGGCCATGCACACACTAATTAGTGTGTGATTAGTGTGTGCATTGACCAATGTGATTGGTCAATGCACACACTAATTAGTGTGTTATTAGTGTGTGCATTGGCCGATGTGATTGGTCAATGCACACACTAATTAGTGTGTTATTAGTGTGTGCATTGGCCAATGTGATTGGTCAATGCACACACTAATTAGTGCTCATTAACACACACTAATTTGTGTGTGATTAGTGTGTGCATTGACCAATGTGATTGGTCAATGTACACACTAATTAGTGTGCTATTAGTGTGTGCATTGGCCAATGTGATTGGTCAATGCACACACTAATTAGTGTGTTATTAGTGTGTGCATTGGCCAATAGGGTTGTCCGATTCACACACTAATTAGTGTGTGCATTGACCAATGTGATTGGTCAATGTACACACTAATTAGTGTGCTATTAATGTGTGCATTGGCCAATGTGATTGGTCAATGCACACACTAATTAGTGTGTTATTAGTGTGTGCATTGGCCAATGTGATTGGTCAATGCACACACTAATTAGTGTGTGCATTGGTCAATGTGATTGGTCAATGCACACACTAATTAGTGCTCATTAACACACACTAATTTGTGTGTGATTAGTGTGTGCATTGACCAATGTGATTGGTCAATGTACACACTAATTAGTGTGTGCATTGGCCAATGTGATTGGTCAATGCACACACTAATTAGTGTGTTATTAGTGTGTGCATTGGCCAATGGGGTTGGCCAATTCACACACTAATTAGTGTGTGATTAGTGTGTGCATTGATCAATGTGATTGGTCAATGCACACACTAATTAGTGTGCTATTAGTGTGTGCATTGGCCAATGCACACACTAATTAGTGTGTGCATTGGCCAATGTGATTGGTTAATGCACACACTAATTAGTGTGTGATTAGTGTGTGCATTGGCCAATGTGATTGGTCAATGCACACACTAATTAGTGCTCATTAACACACACTAATTTGTGTGTGATTAGTGTGTGCATTGACCAATGTGATTGGTCAATGTACACACTATTTAGTGTGCTATTAGTGTGTGCATTGGCCAATGTGATTGATCAATGCACACATTAATTAGTTTTGGATTAGTGTGTGCATTGGTCAATTGGATTGGCCAATACACACATTATTTAGTGTATGTGATTAGTGTGTGCATTGGCCAATGTGATTGGTCAATACACACACTATTTAGTGTGTGATTAGTGTGTGCATTGACCAATGGAATTGGCCAATGCACACACTAATTAGTGTGTGCACAATCTAATGCACACACTAATTAGTGTATGTTAAAACACACTAATTAGTGTGTGCACAAGCCAATTACACAATCCAATGCACACACTAATTAGTGTATGTTATAACACACACACTAATTAGTGTGTGCACAAGCCAATTACACAAGCCAACACTAAAACACACACTAATTATGTTAAATTAAACAACAATCAACACAAAAACAAAAACATACCTCCATGATTAAGTCGTAGGTGACATATTAGGCCCCAATGACTGTCCAAGTGATCACGCAATCGATCACACTAATCATAAACACAATAATCTCTTATTAGTCAATACACACACTAATATCTTATTAGCACTCGAGGCTTTGCAAGACTCTTTTATAGGTTGTAGACACACATTGGATTCTTTCAACATTGGATACTATAGAGAATCCAATGTTAAAAAATCCAATGTTTGAAAAAAATCAATGTGAATTTTTAATCATATATTCAAATTTTATACCCTAGTTTAATCTTTGTCGTAATAAATGCAGACCATGTCTTCTTCTTCCACACCACGCTTTCGCAGCATTGAGGATTTCATGGCAGACGAGATGTCATATCCCGACGCTCTCTTTGCCTATCATTCACAGCCGTCGCCTCAGCAGTCATCATCAGGGTTCGGCTGGTTTCGAGACGCTCTAAGTGGGTCCACTGCCGTATCTATGACCGATCCAGATGTGGAGAGGGCATTGCGTCTTCGGGCTGAGTGGTTAGGCTCACAGCAGACCCTTACACAGCGCTATTCATCGGCGCAGCTAGCAGCTTTTGGATTATCAGAGGTCTCTACTCCGACTGGTGGCACTCCATACCTGCAGAGTTTTCCAACTACAGCTCCAGGTTCAACTTTTCCTTCACAGGGTCCAACGCCCCAGGGTCCGACGCCGTTGGGTGCGACGCCACAGGGTCCGACGCCACGGGCGTCCACCTATCCATCACCTATCCCACCTTCTGTCCCAGATTCACGTCGGCGCTCTTCTGGCAGTCAGCGTCAGGGCAGCTCGCGCGCTAGCGCCGGTCGATCTCGACGAGGGAGCGGAGCTAGTTGTTGTTTTTTGGGGGGGGGAAGTACTACAGATTCTCCTCCATAGTCACCGCTCCCTACTCCAACAGAAGATGAGGACCATGACATGCCTTTACCAGATGCTCGCGGATTATACTACCAGGTTCATAGAGGAGGTATGGTGGATCTCGGGACAGCACAGGGCAGGAGATTCCGCACACACGTCAACCAATTAATCCACTCCACATATATCAATTGTTTTCTCAAATTTGATCAGCAAGATCCCTACAACCTCACATATATAGAGACAACCATGCACATGCGTTTCCCCAACCCTGAGGGGCAACAATTCTCAAGGCAATGGTTGCAAGAGCATGTCAAAACATTTCTGAAGAACAAAAAATCTAGTGTGAAGAGAGCGGCAAAGAAGACAATGGAGTCTCCACGGCATAGCTATCGGCCAGGAAATGTCCATGATGTGGAGTGGGAGACCGCTATGGGCGAGAAAGAGGACGAAAGGGCAACCGGTGCGAGGATGTATACGCGTCAAGTTGAGGCCAGATCCCATCAGACTCCTACGTATTATGGTTCGGGAGGAAAAACGGCTTGGAAAGACAAATATGTAAGTAAAAATATTAGTTTTATTGTAAAAAATCTAATGTTTTTCATTTAATTAATTGGTTGCTATTTTTTGTCAGTATAACATTACCATGAGTCGCCTGACCAGAGAAGTGCAGAGATATAGAGAGAACCATACCGAGTATCAAACTTGGTGTTGGTTGTTTGAAAATCAAATGATCTCTCGAGAGGAGTTCAAAAATGCGTGCAGAAGTCTGCAACATGTAAGTTTAATCTTATCTAAATAATCAAATTGTTCCACGTGAAATGCCGCCAACTCCCCCATGAGCATCCTCTATTTTGTATACGCGGGCCCCGTTTGCCCTATCCCACATGACCATACTCTATTTTGTACACGCGGGCTTTTTTTGCCCTTTATGTAAATGCAATACCTATCATTTTTTGGCTCAATACCTCCCCCAATTGTAATTCCACTTATGTAAATGAAATTATCAATCTTTTTTTGGCTCAATGTATTGTCCAATTGTCATATTTTGTTGTAATTAATAATAATTTTGTAAAATAACTAAAATAAATAAAAAAATAGATGACCTTTTGGATGGTCCTACAAAGGCCAATCCAAACGGTCATCTGTTTTTTTATAATAAATCCCTTCGCGGTAATGCTCGCGATAAGCATGACGCGGTAATATGTGAGGGTACTGTTGCAGCAAAGCACGCGATAATATTGGCGGAAATATTTCCGCATCCATTACCGCATCAGTTACCGCTAGACCATTACCGCCAGCTTTGCCGCAGTATTTGCCGCGTACGAGAATTTTTATATTTCAAGTTTGTTTGTTTTTTGCGGTAATGTGAGCGATAATACCGCGCATATGTTATAGTGTACCAAGAATGCATGGGATGTGTTAAGGACTTCTTTTGTAAAGAGGTTTGGTGGAGGCACAACCTCGGAGAAGCTATGGCAGCTATTGACAGAATTAAAGCAGGGAGGCCTGCTGGAGTATGCCACCTATGAGTCAAAGTTTGTGGATTTATCGGAGATATGGGTTGCCACACTGGAGGAAGGCGAAGGAGCGCCTAATTTCCTAAAGAAGGACCGTTTCATTGCTGGTCTATGGTCTCCGCTTAGAGAGAAGATGAAGGGAAGGTTTCCTGCAACATATGAGTTGGCAGTCGAAGTAGCCTGCCTTAAAGACAAGAAGCTTTTCATGCAAGCAAGAGTAAACGAGTCAGAGGAAACAAGCTCAGATGACCAACCCCATTGGCTGCAACAATGAATCATAGAGTCCAACCACAGGAGGCATCAGAAGAACAACAAGACCTGCTGAGTTGCATCACCACCCGCATCACCACCCAAGTAGAGAGTTTATCTGTGCATCTGGTGTAGCAAGGGCATGCATCTGGCAGAAACCTAGAAGAAGGAAGGGGACAACGAAGGCAGAATCCAGAGTACCACTGTTACAACTCGGGAGAAGACGGCCATGGAATGTACTACTGCCCACACCCAAGGAGGCAGAATTTCAATAGAGGGGGGAGACAAAATCAGATCTCTCCGCCAAGAGCAAGACCACCACCACCTAGGCAGCCGGGACCAATTCCACCGGTCCAAATCCTGCAACCACCTGTACAATAGCAACCAGCACCCCAACCTCTCATTCCTTCACTACCCCCACCACCTGCTGTGAACCAAGCGGTGAGTGTTATTAGCTTAGAGGCTAAAGGGAAGGCGAAGGTAGAAGAGTCAGCTCGAGAGAAGCACAAAGGAAAAGCGAAGATAGAAGAATTGGATGCTATGGGAGTGAAGCGTGCGAGGCACGAGGAGGCATCTCAAAAAGAAGAGAAGATGAAAGGGAAGGCCAAGTCTAGCAAGCAAGCAGCTAAACTACGGTGGAAGATAGACATCGTGGAATTCTCACTAGGTGAGGATGCACAACCCTATGACTAAGTTATGGATGTGTTAATGTAGGGCCCAAAGATAACTTGGCCCCAATTACTCAACCTTGCACCCAGAATGAGGAGGCAATGGACGAAAATGGTAAGTACCAGGAAATTAGGATCATGGATAGCTGGGGCTATCTCTGGGAGGGATCTTGACGACATCCTGCCAACCACGCACGCTCACATCAAAGGGCAGCGGATTTCAAACGTCTACATAGATGGTGGCGCAAAAATATGCGTCATGAGTGAAAAGATGATGCACCATCTAGGTCTAGAGGTAAGTAGGCCGGCACCCTGCCGAGCCAAGATGGCAAACAATGTAAGAGTAAAATGCGTAGGCATTGTAAATGCGGTCAAAGTAAAATCATTCAATACAGAAGTGGAGGTAGACATCTTTGTCATGCCACACAAAGGGGAGGGCTACCCCATCATTCTTGGAAGGCCTTGGCTTAAGGCTATGGAAGCTAAACAAGACTGGAGCACCGGGATGATCCATATGAAGGATGCCAAAAGGAATGTCCATATTTTACGACATGAGGACTGGAAAGTAGCGCAATATGATCTTGGAGGCTTCAGAAGACGAGTCCACCAGCGACTACTCATCTACCTCAGGAGAAGACACAACCACCACCGACAGGAGTGACAGTAGCATGGAAGTAATGGGATTCATTCTTAAAAACCCAGACAGATTAGCACAATCTGAAGCAACCTCGGAAAACCAAGAGGGATCACCAGGTATGCAGTCATTGGAGGATGCAGGTGAGCTACAAAAAATGCTCTCAAATGAGTTAACCAATGAAGAAAGGAAGGAGTACGTCTCCATGTTAGGTAACTTCACTACTTTGTTCATTGATGGCTATGATAAGATCACAGGAATTACAGTAGTGCAACACCACATAAAGCTCAAGGAAGGTAGTAAACCCGTAGTACAAAAGCTCAGAAGACTTGGAGTAATCCAACAAGAGGCATTGCTTAAAGAAGTAAGAAGTTTGCTACAAGCAGGTTTCATCTACCCTGTCGAAGACTCAGAATGGGTCTCCCCAGTAGTAGTCACACCAAAAAAAAATGGTAAGTGGAGAGTCTGTGTCGATTACAAACCTCTCAATGCAGCCACGAAGAGAGACCATTTTCCCCTCCCATTCCAGGATGAAATACTCAATGAAGTGGCAGGTCACGAATGCTACACAGTATGCGATGGCTACTCAGGATACTTCCAGATTAGCATTGCGGAGGAGGATCAGAAGAAGACAACTTTCATCACCCCTTGGGGATGTTTTGCCTACAGAGTGATGCCGTTTGGCCTCACTAACGCCCCAGCCACATTTCAATGCTATGTGACTTTTGTTTTCCAGCCTTAATTTGGAGCATCAATACGGGTTTTCATAGATGATTTTTGCATCTATAGCTCACGAGCCCTTCATTTAAGCAAAGTCTATGATGGCTTAACCAGGCTGCAAACCTTGGGTGGCCAACTCAACGTGGACAAGTGTCACATTGGTGAGAGAAAATTCACTCTCCTTGGTCATGTAATTTCAGAAAAAGGGATCGAGGCTGACCCTAGCAAGATTCAGGCTCTGATATCTTTATCATCACCCACCACTGCCAAGCAGCTGGTTTCTTTCCTTCAGAAGGTAAGATACTTAAGCAGGTTCTCAGTACCCCCCCCCCCCCCCCCCCCCCCCCGCCCTACGAGCATTGGATAAAACCCCCTCTCTCTCTCTCTCTCTCTCTCTCTCTCTCTCTCTCTCTCTCTCTCTCTCTCTCTCTCTCTCTCTCTCTCTCTCTCTCTCTCTCTCTCCCTCTCCCATTTTCCCTACATACCCCTTCCCTAATATCTCTCTCTCTCCCAATTTACCCTCCCCGGCCAGGAAGAGGCTCTGAAAAAAATCCCCGACCCCTCTCTCCTGCTCCCTCTGTGTGAGCCGCATGGAACCCCCCCCCCCCCCCCCCCCCCCCCTTCCGCTCTCCATATTCTTACACTCACACCCTCACCCTTACATTCCCCCTCACATTACCCCCCCCCTACCACTTTTCCCCACCTCCCTTTGGCCCGCTAATATTCCTCCCTCTCCCCCACCCTCCCTCGACCTCATTACCCTCCCCTCGGCCTCATTCCCCCCCCCCCCCCCCCTTGGCCCGCAGATATATTCCTTCACTCCCCCCCCCATTGACTTATCTCCCCTTCCTCGTCCTCAAGATCCCATGCAAGACAAACCCCCCCCTCTCCCTCTCACCCACACATCTCCCATACCCCACAACCCCCCCCCTCACCCTTTCCCTCACACACACTCGCTCTCTCTCTCTCTTATCCCAAATCCTCACCCCTCCCTCTCCCTCACACTCTCCCTCTCAAAGCTCCGCGCGGACTCTCTCTCTCTCTCTCTCTCATCCGGGCACTCAAGCCACGCAAGCAAGGAATCCACTCTCCCTCTCCCTCTCACGGGCAGCGCCTCACACACCATACCCACACACCCACAATCACCCCCCCCCCCCCCCCCCCCCCCCCCCCCCCCCCCCTCCTCTCCCCTCTCTCCCCTCGTGGTGTGCGCAGTAGTATCACACACTCACCCACCCATTTCACCCATTCACTGTGCGTAGCTGTCCACAGTCCACGCACACACACACACACACACGCCCTCAAGGGCAGCGTAGTCCGCAATACACAAATACATACACACACAAACACACACACCCTACCTACATGCACACACACACACACACACACACACACACACCACACACACACTCTCTACCTCTATTCTACCCCCCCCCCCCCCCCCCCCCCCCATCCGCCTTGCGCAGAAAAATAGGCCGCTGGCAATCCGCTAGAAGAAAAAAGAAAAAACAAAAACTATATATACATTATATATATATATAGCCCCCCCTTCCCATGCACGTTTTCGCACACACATGCCTATACAAGACACACACACCCGCCCTCATGCACGAATATATACACACACACACGCATATACGCACCGCACCGCAAATACGAAGAAAACGGCTACGACATCAATAAATAAAAGAAGAAGGATCCAAAGCACGCGCCGCCAACAACAAAAAAGAGAAAATGCGCCGAAGGCATGCCCCGGCCGACTCCGAAAAGAAGTACGCTCGACACCGACGCACTCGCAACACACAACCACGACGCCATCCCAGTAATTTATAAGTTATTTTCATCATTATCTGCAGTTTTCACCCGAGCCATTGTAAATTTCCATTCTTTGTAAATATCCTCTCTCTAGGTGATGGTCACAAAGGCCCACCTAGAGATTCCCCTCTTTTAATAACCTCCCCAAAACAAAGCAAGGGTCAACCACACCGGGCCCACCACTTGCTTTGTCTCCCCGATTAAGATTACCCTAACCACACTGGGATTACCATAATCCAAGCAGCGAACACCTATAAATTGGCACTGAGAGGTCACTATCGGGGGGGGGACAATTCATGAGGAACCAAGCATTTGGTAGAGTGTAGTAGGAAGGATTGACACTATCACCATCACGGGGAGGGGGCTTGTGTGTTGGGTTTGCCTTGGGATTTGCACCATGCGAAGGGAACCACATCCATCTCTCGACTCCAATGGTGGTCGATGCACACACGTATGCACGCTCTTGGTGGTGAGTATTCACAATCATTGAGACGCCTTAGAGAACGCACCAAGTAGGTTGCACTACCTCCTCCCCCTACCTCTCTACCACCACGGCATGCCGCCTTGTAAATATTGCAGAAATAATTCGCCCTCACACTCCCGAGGGTTTTCATCATTTGCAAGTATTCTCTCTCTCTCTCTCTCTCTCTCTCTCTCTCTCTCTCTCTCTCTCTCTCTCTCTCTCTCTCTCTCTCTCTCTCTCTCTCTCTCTCTCTCGGTGTGTAGGCTTGCGGTGTTCGTATCATCCTGGGTTCTGCGTCCTAGCCGCTCAAAGCTAGGTGGTGCCCCGTGTTCGCTTTATCGTGGCAGGCTCGAGGCGCGCCATTCGGCCCCCGGCGTTTTAGAGGCCGTCGGGGTTCGGGGTCCGCTTTTCCTCCGTCAATGCAGAGGAGGCAAAGGATACACATGCCGCTCTTGAAGATATGGGAGGCTTGGGTGAGGAGGACCTCACTAAGAGAGTACCTGGAATAGGCTCAACAGTGGGTAACGGTGATGTCGCGGCTTCTGCCGACATGGCTGAGGTAGGTGATAGAGCAGTTCAATCGGGAGAGGCAATGGGAGAAGTTTTCGTGGCTGCTACGGACATGAAATAAGAAAATACACATAATACAACTGGCATGTATAGAGCAAAAAAATGAGGCAGGGAAAGGCACAAAGGTGCCCACTAATAGAGCAGCTCAATTGGGAGAGGCAATGGGAGAACATTTCATGGTTGCTGTGGACACGAAAGAGGCAGTTACACATGATACAACTGAGTCTTGTATAGATCCCACTGTTGGGAATACCAAAGATAAAAGTCCCTATGGGTCAAGCGGTTGCTACTACACATACAAATGAGGCAGGTACAAAGAATACTGATAAAGAGGCCAAAAATGGACATGAATATGAGAGGCAAGAGAGGCCACAGTGTCTTGTGGTAATGCCAGTACAGATTGTTGCACTGCCTCCCGCGTCTTGTGAGGACAAGAAGAGAAGGGACAATTTATGCATCATACTGGATGTGAATGGGCTTCTCATAAGGAGGTATAAGGTCTCCTTCTACAAAGGAATAGTGAGAAGCAGTACTCCTGATTGGGCAAGATCAAGGTATCAGGTAGTCACTGGGCCAAATGATACAGGAAATATGCAATTTTAATATGTGGTCAGGCCCAATGCATCAATCTTTTTGCATTCACTGCTGCAAAGAGCACAAGTTGCACTATGGAGCTGCATGACCCAGGATAATCTAGCACTTTCTTTGAGTGCATGCTTTCCTAGGCTGAACAAACAACTTTTCCTCGATATTATCGGGGTCAAGAGGGGTGTAGAGAGGCAAGCTTCAAGATAAATGAAGTTCCTAGGATCCCTCCATCTAGAGATAATGCAAAGTCCATATTTTTCAAGTGTTTGAAAGACTTTTGGAAGCACTATCCTAAGTTCAACTGTGATAATACACTGGTGGTGGATGACACACTCTACAAGTGTCTTCTCAACCCTCCTGGGACTTGGGTCTGTCCTGCTTCTTTTGAAGCAGCAGAGATTTGTCAATCCCCAATTTACCTGGTTAGCACATTGTTCCCTTGGTTAGTCAATTGGACAGTCTCACCCAGCCCTAATGCTTATGCAAAGATGAACCAGTTTGAAAATCCTTCAGACATAGTGTCTGCTCGTGTCATCAACCACTATATAAGTCAATGAGAAGTATGTAGGGAAGGCTGATTGTGATTATGGAATCATGTATATAGCATTTTGCGCACTGAATGTACTTGCGATTACTATACAAAAAACCGACCTGCTCAAAGTTCTCTAAACTTAATGATTGAATGATGTAATTTTATTTTGGTGATATAAAGTAATTTTATTTTGGTGATATGATGTTGTCATACTCTGATAGATTCCTGTTACATGGCACACGTAATAGCATAGACATGACCATCGGGCTATTATTACACATAATTACGCTATATAGCACTCATATTGCAAGAAATACTATGACATAATTATGCTATATAGCACTCATACTGCAAGAAATACTATGAAATAATAGCATAGATAGGGAGATTGGCCTCTTATTACACACACTTATGCTATATGGCACACATAGTGCTCTCAATATGTAATATAGCTCTTTCACATACCACACATCATATCATAGATAGGAACATTGTGCTATGTGATACACAGACTTTTACTATATAGCACACATGTTGCTATCTTACTACAATAGAGTCCTTTTACATGGCACACTTATAGCGTAGACAGGGACATTGGGCTACACTTGTGCAATATAGCACAAATAATAGCCTAGGTAGAGACAATGGACTATCTTGACACATTATTTGGCTACATATCACATATAGTAGCATGTACACAACTCCATAGAACCCAATGCCTAAAAACTTGTGCGTAGTGGAAATTAGCATGAACATAGTGGGAATTTCATTAGAATAGAATCCTAATGAGAATTACAAGAGTGCTTGGGTGGAGAGAGCAACAAAAAGCATAACACCTAGTTAGATAGCATGAACGATACTTTCAAAAGAGAGAGAAATTAAGCTATTGACAACAGTTGAGGACCGGATTTACATGGAGCCGGTCCCCCCTCCAAAAGTCTTTGTATTATGGTTTCTCCCATCAAGAGAGACATTGTAAAATACAATTCTTTGTGTTCCTTCAAGACTAGCTAGTGCAATGAAGATGAAAGCTTCATGCACTAAGCAAAACACTTATCAAACACAACATCAATTATCTCCGATCTCCGACCCAAGACCTCACACACCTTTGAAGATGGCGAGAGCTAGCGGGGTATGAGAGTAGATTGAGAGGAAGAAGGAGTATTCTTATGAGAAATATGTACATCTCCTCACATAATCACTCATATTAGCATAGCTTAGCTTAGTAATTAGCATGCTAGAGGAGATGAGCATGCATTGGCTCTTGGTTGGATTTGCATCACAAAGCCAAGAGTTGTTGGTGTAGGCCTCCCTTCTCACAAGCTTGGAGTAGGTGGTAAGCTTTCCATTAAAGCTTGAGGAGGAGAGAGAGTCTTCTTTACTTCACACATGAGATTGTGTGAGTGTGTGTGTGATAATGCCTTGCAAAAATCAGCCCCCTCTCTCTCTTGGTCGACCGCTCTTGCTATTTGCTCATGCTACCCTCTCATTGGACCTCCCTAGGGCTAGCCAATGACAACTAAGCAGCATAAGTGATAGCCTTATGACATGTATCCCCCTTTCCCCTTTTGTGAGAGCTTTAGGTAATTTAATAATTCAACTCTCATTGGACCCCTTTGCCTCCTGGCCAATAGGAATCAGGCAAGCCATTGGGCTGCTGAATGCTCATTGGACCCCTTAGGAGACTGTCCAATAGTCTTCTAGAGGGCTTAATTCTCATTGGTTCTTTTATTAAGTGTTTTTTAATTAATTACACTAGATTTACACTAGACTAATTCTCATTGGTCCACCTCCAAGGCCATCCAATAGGAATTGGGTACACCTTGTGGGCATCTGGTCTAGGGAGCTGACATGTGTCCCTCATTCCCTTTGTGTAAAGGGAGCTTGTGTGTGTGTGTGTGTGTGTGTGTGTGTGACTTTATCTCTAATCCCCTACAAGCAAGGCTCGCCCCTCCTATGTAGGGATTCATAAAGACTTTTGGGACACACACAAAGCATCCAATTCCCCCCATGGTTGACCTTTGGACACAACCTTTGAATTTTGGAACCTTAGCATTTTGGAAGTCTTAATGGGCTGAACCTTAGGGTCTTTTTAGCCCATTGTTGCACATGGATCTTTTGTAGATGGCCCCCCCTTTGGATCCCTATTTTCCCTCCTATGGATCCCTACTGTTTGGCAGATCTGCTAGCTTAACCAATATTCTAGCTTTTTCTCCCCTAGCACTTCCCCATATTAAATGATCAGTTTAACATGAGAAAATCATTTAGGAGAATTAGATATTGATTATTATGACAGATGTAACCTGTCATCCATTTTCTCTCTGTACATCTCAAAAGAAAGAACTCTACACCTTCTGCATTGCCAGCGTCTGCATTGACTGCAAAGTTATCACCTTCAATGAGATACTCACTCAGCATATCATGGGATCCCTCAAACATTGCAGCTTCATCTTCTGGTACCTCAAAGAGTGGTTTCAATGACTTATGTGTCTACTTTCCTGCATATGATTTGCTGGAACAAGTCCTCCAATGGCCCTTCATGCAAGCATCACAAAAACAAGAAAGCCGCTTCGTCCTTAATTTAGTAGGATCATGACGACAAAAGCCTGAAATGAAATGGAATGATCGAGATCCTGATACTCTCTCACAACCCCATAGATTAGACCTGTCCACTTTTGTCTCTTTTACTAGCCAAAATTTCTTGTTTATAGTAGGACCTACTCTAGTGGATTGTGCATAAGAGCTACATGAAGCATTGGACATTGTTCTCGTAAAAAATGCAACCACATCTACAGCTTGCCTAAGAAAAACTCCATTACTCTTGAGTTGTTCATGTGTAAGGGCTTTCTTTATCACAGCGCCAGCGTGATAATGCTCCCCCTTGCCATGGCCAGAGCCAAAAAACTTCCATGTCATCTCTGTATCCGTTAGTTGGTAATATCTAGCAGCAAAGTAAAATGGCCTTGCAGCCTTGAATTGCGAGGCTACACCGTCTGACCACACCCAGTGCTTCTTGAAATTCAGCCCCTGGTCTTTAAGCCATTGATCACAAAGAAGAAAAAAATGTTGACAAATAGCGTATCGTGTTGCCTATCATCGGAGATGTAGAAATGCATATGCTTGATAATACTGTCATCTTCATTGTCACGCATGTACGTTATGTGAACAAGGATGTTGAATTGATCTGTATTCCAATGCATGGATTGTACTTCATTTTGCTCTTTGAACGAGTAATTTTCAGCAAAGTCTAAGTTGCAGATATGATGGTATCTGAAGGAAACACCTTCAAACATTCTCTGTATTGATGTGACTTCCATCTGTAAGTGAAATTGTGTTGGATGAAGATTCTGATGTCATCTTTTATCCTCCCTGTCAGCTCACTTAAAGCCACTTGTTTGAGTGACAACATCTTTCTCTTACTTAGACCATGCTTAGTTTGAACTTTAATGTACTCAAAGACTTGCAGTGGAGCTATCTTTGTCATTTCTGCACGTTCTCATGGACAAAGGCTAAGCTTTTCCACACCACAGTTTTTGCATTGGCCCATCGAGCAGGTGTGTTTATGGAACATATCCCCCTCAGCCTTTGTACATACGCATGATTCCCACAACTTCGTGATCCTTGAAAAGGAGTGCTCAACAGCAAGACATTCTGTATTCACCCCATCTGATTTGCAAACATTGCATTTACATGTACATGACCTCCCATGAAAACCAAAAGCAAATGAGCGCATAACATTAAACACATCTTTGAGATACATCAGTCGTATATGATAAACACAACAGCAAGTATTTCGATCTTTCAACTTTCACACAAACCAAGGCTTCAATTTCTCAAAGGACCGTTGCCCAATTGTCACATGTAGGTGGCTATCTTTAAACTTCAAGAAATACTTTGTCTGCTTGAAAGAGAAATGCATTAGAATTACATTTTTCTATATATCACACATAATAGCATAGCTACAGATGCATTGGTATCAATACATATATCTATGCTACATAGCACAGATAATAGCATAGATAGATAAGTTAGCTTTCATTAGATGCTCAATTTTGCTATATAACACATAATAGCATAGCTACAAATGCAATGGTATAAATACATATATCTATGCTACATAGCATAGATAAATAACTCAACTTTCATTACATGCTCAATTTTGCTATATAACACATAATAGCATAGATAGGGATTTTTAGCTGTTATTACACACACATCACACACGTCTGCTATATAGCACACATAATGCTCTCATATTATAACACAGTTCTTCTACATAACACACAAAAGAGCATAGACAGGGATATTGTGCTATTATTACACATATCACACTTTGCATAGCACACATAATAGCATAGACATGGATACCGTGCTACTATTACACTAACATCTGCTATGTAGCACACATAGTGCTCTCATAATATTATATAATCTGATAGCACACATAATACCATAGATAGATATATTGTGCTATTATACACACATGTCTGCTATATAGCAGACATGATGTCATAATAATCAATATCTAATTCTCCTAAATGATTTTCTCATATTAAACTGATCATTTAATGTGGAGAAGGCCAGGGGAGAAAAAGCTAGAATATTGGTTAAGCCAGCAGACCGGCCACAGTAGGGATCCAAAGGAGGGAAAATAGGGATCCAAAGGGGGCGGCATGTGGATGCAAATCCAACCAAGAGCCAAGATTCAATGCATGCTCATCTCCTCTACCAAGCTAATTACTAAGCTAAGCTATGCTACATATGAGTGATTATGTGAGGAGATGTACATCTTTCTCGTAAGATACTCCTTCTTCCTCTCAATCTACTCTCATACCCTGCTAGCTCTCACCATCTTCGAAGGTGTGTGAGGTCTTGGGTCTGAGAACGGGGATAATTCAAGTTGTGTTTGTTAAGTGTTTTGCTTAGTGCATGAAGTTTCCATCTTCATTGCACTAGCTAGTCTTGAAGGAACACAAAGAATTGTATTGTACAATGTCTCTCTTGATGGGAGAAACCATAATACAAAGCCTTTTGGAGGGGGGACCGGCTCCATGAAAATCCAGTCCTCAACTGTTGTCAATAGCTTAATTTCTCTCTCTTTTGAAAGTATTGTTGATGCTATCTAACTAGGTGTTATGCTTTTTGTTGCTCGCTGCACCCAAGCACTCTTGTAATTCTCATTAGGAATCTATTCTAATGAAATGCCCACTATGTTCATGCTAATTTTCGCTACACATAAGTTATTAGGCCATCAAATGTTACATTGGTATCAAAGCTCAAGGTTTCTCTTTTCTTGCTCAAGAAGGGAGGTCCTCAAGCTAGCTACAAATGGTTGGTATTATTAATTGCCTGTGAGTAAGTAGAATAGGGATTTTTCAGCCTTGCAGTGCGCCTGCCTTCGTGCAGTTAACGGGGCATCACCGTCGAGAGCTATGGTCTTAATAGTGGAGTCCTACGGGGCTTGCCTACGGCTTAACCACTATTGAGCTATTAGAAGCTTGACAGGAGTCGGTGCTGTTTTGGTGTCGAAAGACCCTCTCTTCTATTCCTTGCAATTAATGGTATTCGAGCCGCGGGTACAGTAGCTTGAGTGCTTTTTCTAAAGGGGTAAAGAGGAGTAGCAACTAGGGCTTGAAGTGCCAAAGTACACTTAAAAAGTTTACACCTAAAAGTTGTTAGAATGGCTAACAATAGTAAAGAGAGTGAAATTAATGTTGATAACTTTGATTTTTCTCATGAGCAAGCTACTAATGATGCTTCAATGCTTGTTAACTATCTTGTTTCTAGGCTTCAACAAGCCATGGGAAATCCATCTCTCCAAAGTGAAGTGCAACGGCAGCTCCGTGCTCACAGGATTCTCCAAGCTCATCACCATGACGAGAGAACACCTAGGAAGCCTCCTTGTGAGACTACCAAAAGAGGTCTCTCTCCGATTCGGGAACAAGAAGAGAATCCATATGAAGGGCTCAAGAATTTACTTCTTGATGATGCATCTCCTTCCCAAAGGAGAACTCAAGAGCCTCCACCGAAGGAACGAGAAAGAAGCGAGTCTCCGGCCACCTCCGCGGAGATGGCTCCACGAAGACGGCGGGGTAAACGCTCTTCATCACCACCAAAGAGGAGAAGACCATCACACTCTTCTCCATGCCATAATTCAAAGAGGGATGATAAAAAGCAAGAGAAGAAAAAGGCAAGAAAGAGGACACCCTCTTCTCCATCTTCTTCATCCTCTTCCTCTTATGAAAGCTATGGTGAAGACAACAAAGATCAAGACAAGAAAAAGGTGAGAAAGAGGTCACCCTCTTCTCCACCTTCTTCAAATTCTTCACCTTCTGAAGAAAGTGATGGTGCAACCTTTGAACCATCAAAAAGAAGAGGCCATAGGAAACCCTATGCCGCATGGAAGAGGTCGTCCAAGTTGAAGAAATTCAAAGAGGGAGGGAAGAGCATCTCTTTCCTTACCTATGATGGTACCTTTGGTGCTACGGACAAAGTCTTGGCCTTTATCCAACAATTCGATGCGGCGTTTGGAGATGAGGGCTTCACAGAGTCCTCTAAGCTACGCCATGTAGCTATGCACTTTCAAAAGTCCGCTAAACAATGGTGGTCTAGCCTACGAGCCAACAATGAAGCTCCACGAACATGGAAAGCTTTAAGAGCTTCCATTATGAAGCAGTTTTTGGCCACCGATGCCAAAGACAAAGTACTCACCGAATGGCGAAGCTTAAAGCTCTCTCCCAATGAATCTATCCACAAATATGTAGACAAGTTTTGGGACCTACAACTCAAAGCCACTGTCTTCAAAAAGTTGGATTTTGGAGAGCAAAAGCAACAATTTTGTGCGGGCTTAACCGAAGAAATGGCGGAGTATGTCAACTCCCAAAGACCACGTACCATATCGGCGGTAATACACCACACTATGGTCGCCTCTCGAATCAATTTCCAAACGGGGGCAAAAAGAAATAATAAGCCCTCGGAAAACAAGGGTTCCAATGAGCCTAAAGGGAAGGACAATGTCCAAAAGTCTCCTAAGGGAAACTCCAACAAAGCTAAAGAGAAGGGAGTTTACAAAGGTAAGAATAAACTCTCTCTTGAAGAGCTTGAGCGTTATCGTAAGGATAACCGGTGTTTCAAGTGCGGCGAACAAGGGCATGCATACCGCGCTTGTCCCCAAAAGAATAACCGCCAAGATCCTCCTACAGCTTCCTTGGTCGAAATCCAAGAGGAGGAGACTCACCAAACTCACCACAAAGGATCTCTTCTATGCCATGCTTGGGGAAAGGTAAGAGAACATGATGCTTTTATTCTCTTTGACCCTGGTTCTACTCACAATTTTATATCTATAGAGTTGGCCACCAAGCTAGGGAGAGTCGAATGCTCGACCCTGTTGAGCAAGCTCTAGGCATATACGAAAAGGAACTCCTTGCAGTTCTACATGCCTTAGACTCATGGAAGCACTATTTATTGGGGACTCCTTTCATTCTGCGAACGGATCACCAAAGTCTTAAGTACTTCATGACGCATATATAGCAGACATGATGTCATAATAATCAATATCTAATTCTCCTAAATGATTTTCTCATATTAAACTGATCATTTAATGTGGAGAAGGCCAGGGGAGAAAAACCTAGAATATTGGTTAAGCCAGCAGACCGGCCACAGTAGGGATCCAAAGGAGGGAAAATAGGGATCCAAAGGGGGCGGCATCTGCAAAAGAGCCATGTGCAACAATGGGCTAAAAAGACCCTAAGGTTCAGCCCATTAATACTTCCAAAATGCTAAGGTTCCAAAATTCAAAGGTTGTGTCCAAAGGTCAACCCTAGGGAAAATTGGATGCTTTGTGTGTGCCCTAAAAGTCTTTGCACATCCCTACATGGGAGGGGGCGAGCCCTAAAGGTAGGGGATGAGAGAGAAAGCCACACACACACACAGAAGCTCCCTTTACACAAAGGGAATGAGGGACACATGTCAACTCCCTAGGCCAGATGCCCACAAGGTGTGCCCAATTTCTATGGGATGACCCTTGAAGTGGACCAATGAGAATTAAGATAGAGTAAATCTAGTTTAATTAATTTAAAAACATTTAATAAAAGAAGCCAATGAGAATTAAGTCTCCTAGAAGACTATTGGGCAGTCTCCCAAGGGGTCCAATGAGCATTCAGGAGCCTCATGGCTTGCCTGATTCCTATTGGCCAGGAGGCAAAGGGGTCCAATGAGAGTTTAGTTTAATTATTTAATTACCTAAAGCTCTCACAAAAGGGGAAAGGGGGACACATGTCAGAAGGCTATCACTTATGCTGCTTAATTGTAATTGGCTTGACTTGGGGAGGGCCAATGAGGCTTCAACAAGAGCAATTAGCAAGAGGGCTCGCCCAAGAGAGAGAGGGGGCTGATTTTTGGCAAGGCATTATCACACACACACACTCACACAAGCTCATGTGTGAAGAAAGAGAAGACTATCTCTTCCCAAGCTTTAATGGAGAACTCATCACCTTCTCCAAGCTTGTGAGATAGAAGCCTACATCAACACTCTCTTGGCATGTGGATGCAAATCCAACCAAGAGCCAAGATTCAATGCATGCTCATCTCCTCTACCAAGCTAATTACTAAGCTAAGCTATGCTACATATGAGTGATTATGTGAGGAGATGTACATCTTTCTCGTAAGATACTCCTTCTTCCTCTCAATCTACTCTCATACCCTGCTAGCTCTCACCATCTTCGAAGGTGTGTGAGGTCTTGGGTCTGAGAACGGGGATAATTCAAGTTGTGTTTGTTAAGTGTTTTGCTTAGTGCATGAAGTTTCCATCTTCATTACACTAGCTAGTCTTGAAGGAACACAAAGAATTGTATTGTACAATGTCTCTCTTGATGGAAGAAACCATAATACAAAGCCTTTTGGAGGGGGGACCGGCTCCATGAAAATCCGGTCCTCAACTGTTGTCAATAGCTTAATTTCTCTCTCTTTTGAAAGTATTGTTGATGCTATCTAACTAGGTGTTATGCTTTTTGTTGCTCTCTCCACCCAAGCACTCTTGTAATTCTCATTAGGAATCTATTCTAATGAAATGCCCACTATGTTCATGCTAATTTCCGCTACACATAAGTTATTAGGCCATCAAATGTTACACATGATGTTGTCATACTCTGATAGAGTCCGGCTACATGGCACACATAATAGCATAGACAGACCATCGGGCTATTATTGCACATAGTTATGCTATATAGCACTCATACTGCAAGAAATACTATGACATAATAGCATAGATAGGGACATTGGCCTCTTATTACACACACTAACGCTATATGGCACGCATAGTGCTCTCAATATGTAATATATCTCTTTCACATACTACACATCATATCATAGACAAGAACATTGTGCTATTCTTAAACACACGTTTACTGTATAGCACACATGTTGCTATCTTACTACAATAGAGTCCTTTTACATGGCACACTTATAGCATAGTCAGGGACATTGGGCTACACTTGTGAAATATAGCACACATAATAGCCTAGGTAGAGACAATGGACTATCTTGACACATTACTTGGCTACATATCACATATAGTAGCATGTACACAACTCCATAGCACCCAATGGGTAGCTATTCATAAGAGTGATATGTTTCACTTGAGAGTTATTCATTGTAAGAATGAGACATGTTTACCTGAGATTCATCAAGTAAGTGTATGGGATGCTCTTGATAATTTTTTCTTCCCAATCGTTTCCGGCAAATATCTTTCTTGTTTGGAGACACCCTACTGTGCTCTATCCATAATGTAATAATTGTCTGCTTCAATTCCTCCGATAAGGACCCATCATTTCCAGACTTCCTTTTGCATAAGTCAAACCTCAGCGTACTTGATATAGGATCGCTGTCAAGTCTACTCAAAGCTGAATATAAATTCCTTGGATGCACATTTAATAGATTTTCCACTTTATGTAGAGTAACACCTCTACCTTGGCTCCCATTATCATGCAGTAATCCATTCACTAGCATGCTGAATGTGCTTCGTTTTAAAAACATCTCGTCAGCTGATTTTGGAATCTTTAATTCTTGTAAGGAGACCTTGAGTGCAGAAATAAGGCCATTGCAGGAAGATACAAATCTTCACAGAATGGCAAGATTCTATCATCATTGAAAACACCTTGAAGAATTGCATTCTTATCTTCTTTCCCGTAACTATGCAACTGTCTCACAATGTGTTGAACAGTATGTTGCTTATTGTCTTCCTTTGTGTGTACATCGACATCCTCCCTATGACAATCTTCCCTATGACAATCTTCCGCTCCAATGTTGACGCTTGGTTGTACTTTCTTTCTTGCACGACATCGCTTTCTATACTCACGTTTAGCCTGTGCTTCATACTTCCTCACTGCAATAATTTCATCCTCATTTAGACAAGCCTTTCTCTTGGAGTGCACCTGCGTATTAACTATATCTATTCCATGTGCCTCATCATAAAATCCTTCGTCCACCATCCTGGAACAGTCTGCAGTAGTTTGAAATGAATGAAGTCGTACAAAACTTCCTGATTGTAATAGTGAACTGAAATCCATTTGTGTTGCATTGTTGAGTTCAAGAAGCTCCATTGCTGCTTGTGAGGAGGTATGAGCTGGAACCAAAGCGAGAGGAAAAGAGTCTCCATCATCCATATTCTGAACACGAGAGTAGGAGAGATAAAGAGAGAGATGGAGATGGGCATTGGAGGCCATCTGAGAGAGAGAGAGAGAGAGAGAGAGAGAGAGAGAGAGAGAGAGAGAGAGAGAGAGAGAGAGAGAGAGGTCCATGCGTGCTAACCGCTCCATGTCTTTCAATCCGAGTAGTGGAGTCGTGAAGTCATTTACTTTACCTATATTCTTTTACCAATATTCTTTTAAGAGAGAGAGAGAGAGGGAGAGGTTCACGCGTGCTAACGCTCCATGTCTTTCAATCCGAGTAGTGGAGTCGTGAAGTCATTTATCTTATCTATATTCTTTTACCAATATTCTTATAAAAATTATTGACTTAAAAGCCCAGCTATGTTGCCATCCATAGCATCATACTTGATGTCCATGGACACCAAGTATTTAGACACCATTCTATGCTTTCACCCCACAAGATTGAAAAACTACACAATTTTGGGATATAAAATCTTGTATGTACCATAATTGTTTAGCACATAACCCTCAATTGCAAATCTATGAGTGATGTCAGAGAGGCCTATTATATGCAAAAAAGGCACATTAAGTTCTTCAGTAGGAGGTTCTTGTTGTGAAAAAGGGTTGACTTTCACTTCATCGTCTTCAATATCAATTAAAACATCTAGAAAACAATATATAAGAACATGACAATCTATTCACATCAAAAGATAGAGGTAGATAGTTAATGTTTTTGGTTTCATAAATACCGTGCCTCTCAATCTTAACAATAGCCATCTTTGCTTTTTGCGCTTTGGAGCATCCAACTTGAGCACCTATTATAAAAGATGGGGAGTTATAAACTTGCGAGCTTGTGATTTCGAGCCTTACAATTCCTAGTTAGAGCTTTTGCATATTTCATCATATATAATGAGCTTTTCATCACTTAGTGTAAGGTATTAAAAAAACACTAACCACAAAATATGGATATAATACCCAACATTAATGGTTCAAGATAGAACCGTTGTTGCTAATAAGGCCACAAATACAAAGAGTCCTTCAATACATTTATTAAAATTATTTTAATTAGTAATAAGAATAAAACATGCTTTATAAATGTGATCCGAAAATTAGTAGAGACAACTAAAATGCCAAAACACTTTGTAGTGAAATAAACCACCACTAAACCATGTGCCCAACACATGGACCTGCCAATGTGGACACAGTACCTTAATTTAATACTTCATTTCTCTCAGACAAATAGAGCTCAAAAAAATCTTTCTTGTTAAAATTTCACCGGATATCATAATGGGTTTCACAAAAAAGTTACAACAAATTAGAATTTACAATGCAGTTTGGTAATTAGTAGGGGAATCCAAGTTGCCAAAATACTTTTTGATGGGATAACTTTGAGCATCTGTTTGAGATCGCATAGCTATTCACTATCTTGAAACTGGAGTTAGAAGACGAGGTTGAGCAAGTATGAAGGCTAAATCTTGCTTAGAGAGCAGTGGTTGATGCATTGCCATGTGTTGATTGCGCTCCAAACCCAGGACATATATATAAACATAGTAAATATGCTTACATGCTAGAAATGCCTTCTTATCTTTCTCCCTCTTTTGAAAATCTAAACAAGTGCATGTAGGATCTTCTCGTATATGGACATCATAGCATTCACTAGTAAGAAGACGAAAAACCACATGATTGTGTGCTACCATTTCTTTTTCCTCTATCAATGTTGCACTTAGACTCTCAGCTGCAGCCAACCGCTTTTCAGCTTCTTTTGAGATTCCATGCCTCCATTTTTTACTCCTCTTACATGATGGAGAAGTGGTTATACATTCACCCTCTCTTGGCACTATTACACACCGTAGTTGAAAACCTGCCTTTGAAAGGCCTGCATACTCCTCCTTTGAAATCATGGTACCAAGTTGAATTGGCCATGTTGTAGGTGTATCTGGCTTGTGTTTGACTTGTTTGTCAACATTCCAAGTGTGTTCAACATTGTGGTTACAAAACAACATCCATTGAGCAAATGTTTTTCCATCGTATGTGCGCTTTGACCAAAATGATGGTGCGACCAACCCAGGACTTCGACTCTCAATTACATTCATACATTTTTTTCCTTTTTCTCTTCCAAAGCATTTTCTACGACAATGAATTGGCATGCGCCTAAGGGCCCACATTGATCTGTGTATATCCTCTTCCAAAATTTGAGCTGCACTGTCCACACCACCACCATGACCATCTTTATTACCAATGCTATGATATTTTGTACTTTCATTGTAAGTTGGTCCTTCTTCTTCGACAAAAGTTTCCTGCAATCTAGCTGACTTATCCACAGTCACATTGTTCATATTTGTGAAGTTAATTTTTCATGGTCGTCCGCGTTGGCAGCGATCTCGTGACTCCATGATATACCCTAGTCTGTGTGAGCTATTGCCAAGGTTTGACCTCTTCTTTCTTTGCACCGATTCTTTGTCGCCATGTAAAATTGGATCTTGGAAGTTAGTTTCATTATCATTCATCCCATGCAGCACACGAGTCACCGTAGCCGGGGTTGGAGTCAACCTTGATTGTGCTCTATTCAAGAGATAGTGTATGTCTCGTCCAGTACCTATGTATCGTCCAGTCAAGTATCCCAACTGCTTTGCACATTGAAGATAGGAGTTGATGACATCTGTAACACAAGCATCATACAATGTGATGTTTTTTTTCCTCCCTCTCCAGAAAGCCAACTTGCATGTATACT
This sequence comes from Adiantum capillus-veneris, assembly GCF_014529385.1. NCBI lineage: Eukaryota > Viridiplantae > Streptophyta > Polypodiopsida > Polypodiales > Pteridaceae > Adiantum > Adiantum capillus-veneris. The sequence continues at coordinate 18,379,046 of NC_140937.1, forward strand.
CTCTTGTGCGCTCCTTGTCGCACTGTCGAAGCAAGGGACTTGCCAATACACCGTATGCGAGCCACAAACGGCTCCAAGCACACAACAAGCCTAAACTAGCAAGCTCAAGAAAACAAAGGGTGTGTCACTCACCGCTCTACGCTCGCCTTCGTGGTGGATTCCTCGCCGCGATGAAGAAGAAGCTGCAGTCGTGCCGCGCTCAACCGCTTCGCCGCCGTCGTGCCTTTGTAATGCTCAATCGCACACACACTCTCCCTCTCTCTCTCTCTCACACACACACACACAAGGAGGTGAAGAAGAAGAAGATGGAGATGGAGCAAGAGCACTCTTCAATTGCACAAATGAGAGAATGAGTAAAAATTAGGTTTAGTTGGCTTTTATAGGAGCTCACCCCATTCACACTTGGGCGCCCATGCTTAACCAACTAATCCCTTGAATGTCCAAGTTAAAGTGCGCCTCTCATTGGCGATCACTCTACCTTTCCCTATTGGACCGACAAGCCCGGTACCTGACTCTAAATAATACAACGTTTATAGATCATAGGGTGTCCGTGTGCCGTGAGGGTTAACATGCCCCCCTTCCTGATGTAGATTCCGTCCTCGGAAGCTATTGAGTTGAAGCTGGGTCGTCGAGGTGGAAGAGCATTTGAGATGAATGTCCTTAGCCTTCTTCATTCACTGCAAAATCAAACAACATTGGCACAGTAATTGCATTCTCTTAAAAAGCATATGCAGTTTTAGGTAGACACATTGATTGGTAAAAGAATTTCAAACAATTTGTTAGCAATGAACATTAAATTGCAATGTAATCAAATGCATAAACAGATGTAAAGGCAAAAAATTAAACAAGTCTGGGGTCGCTAATTTGACGGTCGAAAAGCACTAGAGATCAAATATTAATACCATGGGTAAGCTTCTTAATTTTCTGTGGTCAATTAAGTTGTTTAATCGCGAGAGCCAAGTATTCATGTTCGAGGGCTGACTAGAGGCTATACCTAGAAAACCTTGTAGTTAAGCTACCATAAAAGGAATTTCTCATGAAATCATCACCTGACTGATTACTTTTTCTTTGACCCCCCAAGGTCTTTTCACAGTGATTCAATTATGATGTGTGTGCTTATTTTGTATGCCTTGGGTTTTTTGCTTTTCAAGGAAAAGCGCCCACACTGGGAACCTCTAGGGCTCTAGTACCATAGGCGATACATGTGAGTGAAGTACCAAATCAAGCTGAGATTTCTCTTCCAGCTTAAAATTTTACATTGTGGCACTTTGATTTTTTGTTTGTTCATTTTCATCATTTTAATTTTGTAACTTTGGGAGGTCATATAACACTGATACACTCCCCAGGCTCATCACATTAGTAAACTCCCTTTATAATACTTAAGCTAAAGGTCGATAGGGTTAAGCCCACTAGAAAGCCCTAGTACATTTCATACAATGCTGCCTAAATCGGATTAAGAACCTAAGTAACCATTGTTTATTAGGAAGGCATTCCCCATGGTATTAAGAGAAGATCTCTAACACCTAGCTTGGTCAAACTAGCTTAGTCGGACTGCTTGATTTTTACACCTAAACAAGTGATTATGACAAAACATTACATTGAATTAAATGTTCGATACCAAGCAAATGCACTGAATATTATGCTACCAATCACAATCAAAGCGGACAATCATAGATGCACAAAAGATAAGGGCAATGCTAATGGACAAGAAACACCTGTTTGTGTTGATGGTCGCGCTTGATTTGAAGGTTCCATGAAGGTCCAAATCCTATCAATAGCAACACGCTCCTGTACACACTAGGAAACAAAAAGAATACCTCCAGGAGGCACATCAGTGGGAAAAGAGAACTTTTCTAATCACTCAACTCTAAAACAGAAACACTCCTATCGTACTAATCTTACCTACCCTCCATCACTCAAGTGATGAGGATCAAAGGTGTTTTATGGCATAGGTTTCCGTTTCACTGTACCAGATGTGACATGTGTAGGTCTGAGTCAATGTTTTGACTTTAATGTGCATACTCGTTTGCTAATTGCTCTTGCTCTTTTTTTTTAAAATTGTTTTGTGAGTATAAAGCTTTATATGTACATTCCCTAAGATTGGAATTGAGAGGTCAGGGAAAAAGGTTGAGAGGGAAACAAATGAATGATGACTGTCAGCAAACACTCCCCCCTTCCTTGGGTAGATCATACCGTTTGAAATGAGCTTGTCACCCTTTGAAACCAATTATTCCAATTGGTAATAGGTGAGGATTTTTGCCAGTAGTTTGTTATTACCCTAGGTGCCTCGTCAAGTTGCAAGGGTGGTAAGGTACTCTCCCAGGATCGAACTTGAAGTGGTTCATTAGGTGATTCTTGAACACTGGGAGGGGTGGATTCTTTTGTAGCTTCATGGAGGTCCACTACTATAGATGGAGGCTGTGTAGAAGCTTTTACCTCTATGGATGTCTTACATGAGGAGCTAGAATCTTCATGGGACTCCCCCCTTCCTGAGCTAGGTGGAACAAATCGTTCTTTCTTTGGTACCCAAACTAGCTCGGGAGCGGGTGTGTAGCATTCTGTGATTTTTTTCTTTCCATGATCATTGATTCGTTTTGGAGCTACGGGATTGGGCTCACTTGGGTCAGGTGATAGGTAAGAGCACAATCTACGTTTTGGCACCCAGATTTGATCATTTCCTTGATAGTAGCCTTGGGCTTCCAATAGTCGTTTAGGAATCCAACGCAGCGTTTCTTTACATTTCTTGGAGTGAGTGGTACGGTTCTTACTAGGTTTCCGTTTTTTTGCACTAGCTATGGTCACTAAAGAAGCTTTAGGGACCCACTTGTATGTTTTCTCTGTTACATTAGGATGAGTCTTGTCGGAAGCGATATGCATTGCTTGTAGCATATTTAAGGGTATAGGCATTTCATCCCCCTCAGGTGTTATCCAGGTCGTCCCCCTATTTCCCCAAGTGTCTATGGTTGATGCTAGGTGGACCCAATCTACGTTGTCTGATTCTGTCATACCCGGTAACACATCCATGTAAGGAGAATCTTGGCCAATGTCTGTATCCTTCTTACAAGTGTAACAATATTGTAGTGGGGCCGAGTGAACTGTGGTGTCAGAGCGATGATCAATAATGGTTTTACTCCCTAAGGGGTGTACCTTACCAGTCACCAAATCCACTCTAAGGACAGAGTCTTGGAATTGCAAATAGACATGATTTTTAGACCAATCGTGAACCATTTGTGCTTCCCTCATGAATGGTCGTCCTAAAATCATTTCATATGACATAAGGTGTTTAGAGAAATCCATTACAATGAACGTATGTCGCACCTTGTATCCTAGAACTTTGATCTTAAGATCCTTGAGCATCCCCATAGGTTTGGCTATGGTACCATTTGCCATCTTTACCACAATGTTAGTAACACTGAGGCGGGGTTTTCCCATGGATTCCCAACAATCTTTTGTAACGATGCTAACTCCCGCACCACCATCAAGAATTCCCTTTATAGTTAATCCCTTGGTAGTGATGGGTAGGGTCGCATTAGACTCGTCGCCTTCAAAATACTGCCCTAATTCGTTAATGGGTACCTCAATCACAGACTCGTGTCCATCTAAGTCAAGTGATTGCACATGATTTTCCTCATCAATCATAATCGAGTCAGGCCTATTTGGTTGCGCAAACTGCGGTAATCCCGTTCGTAGCTCTCCGTTAAGGAATGCTCGAAGTGCAAGGAATAACTCAGGATCTCCATACAGCTTTGCTATGATCGTGGTTCGGACCTCAGAAGACATGAAGTCCACTAGTTTGGCAACATTCATTGGCGTTTTGCAGGGTGTAGGTCCTTGACTAGGAACTGGTGAGGATGGAATCTCATATTCCTCAATGGGATCAGGTATTCCTTCGTGAAACATCCTTTCCAACAAGAAAGGTGTATGCTCACTTTCTGATGTCCTGTCCTCACTCCCTTCTTGGATGATACTAGATATGGCTAACGGTCTATGGTTCATGTGGGGTGGATGAACTTGCGTGGGAAACACTATGTCATGAATTTTGACCTGCATGGGTTCTAGTTCTAGTTTCCTTTGAGTCTCCTCCACTAAACCTCTTAGATGTTTCACCTGCTTAATCTCGTCTACTGGGTTTGGGTACGTCCCAATCTTCTTTTTACGATTCTTCCCTTTTTGCCCCTGCGATTTATCTTGGGGGTCTTGGATTGGATTTGGAAACACTTGTGGAGTTTTCAGAGGCTCTTTATGATTGTCTCTTATTCGGTTTTCATTTGGTTCCATGTTACGGTTTTCTTTGTCGGTCTTTCCCTTTGTGGTATTGGTTCTAGTCTCCATTGTCTCGACTGAATCTGAATCATCCTCGAGGTCATTCATATACACGGGGTCATCTCCTGTTCCTATGTTTGTTTTGGAACTTGGCTTTGAATTTTCCGTATTCTGCGACTTCTTCCTTCGTGTCTTCTTTTTCTTTGCTTGGATAACTGACGCGGTATCTCTCTCTTCGAGGATATGTCCTGGCCCTTGAAGCATGGACCGTGTAATCGCATAAGCGGGTGCGACGGGTGGCATTGGTGATGTCACACTAGCAATTTCGACCAAATTCAGGGGTGTGATTTTAGGTGCATTTGGGTTATAGGGGCATTGGGCAATCAAGTGATCTATGCCACAACGATTACATGTGAGTATTGGCATTGCAGACGTGCTCCCTTGATTCACTTGCATCTGTGCAGCATTCTTTTGCAGCCTAATAGGGCACTCCGCTACTCGATGTGGTCCACCACACTCGTAGCATTGAAGAGGTGGCCTCCTAGCCTGGGTGTTGATATTTTGACCTCTGGATGCGAGAGCAGCAGCTTGATAAACCGGCTTGACTTGTCCCCAACAATCTTCCATGTAGTATATAGGACTCTCTTCCAATGTATCAAGTCCATAGGCAATACTAGTGTCTATTTCCTCCTCACAACCATCTGCATAAGCATTAGATGGCTCGCAACCCACTTGGTTCATAGGGGCGACTCTTGGATGCGGGTGCTGCGGTCCTAGCACAGGAGGTGGTAGCGGTGTAGCTTGTACAACATTTTGAGATCTAGGGACCATGTGTTGCGGTAGTTGCTCAACAGGTGGAGTAGGCATCAATACAGGAGCTCGAGGCGCATCCGTCCAGGCTACAGGTGGTCTATTTGCCATCATACGTTTGATCATTAAACAATCCTTAGCTTGGTGACCATACCTACCACATGCGTTGCAAGTTCCATTAAATTTTACTCTAAACGTAGGGCACTCACTAGTGCTATGTGGACCTAAGCAAATGGAACACCATTGTTGCTCCCTTCTTGGATACATGTGACTATTTTGAGGGGGTCGATTATCCTTAAGAGACTCTTGGATTGCCTTGGTGAGGTCTGTCAAGAATGTCTCAAATACCTTTGGCTCATTGGCAATGGGCTTTGCAGTCATGGGTTCATACTCAATGGCTTGTGAGCTAGTGGATCTCGTGTCAGTAGACACCCTCATGCCTGCTATCATCAAGTTGTCCTCTAATTGGATTGCGTTGGCAGTGACATCTTCCCAGGTTGTGATACCTCTAATCACTAGTCCATTATAGATTCCTTCATTCCTCAACCCTCGAATGAATCGATCAAGCAGTTGGTTATTGTTGAAGCGCTCATTTACAGGGCAACGAGAGTTTAAGTGCTTTAGACGACTAATGAAGTCCCTTACTGACTCTCCTTCCTTACGTTCGGCCTTCTGTAGCTGAGATGCTACACCCCAAAGCACACCTTCTCGTATGTACTCCTTTAGAAACAACCTTCGAAGGGTAGGGTAGATTGTTTTCTCGTCCACCCTTAGGGTCCTATACCAATCTCCAGCCTTCCCACTTAATGTCAAGCTTAAGGCATTGCACTTATGTAGTTCGTTGCGTTCCCCTAAGGAATCACATACTTGTTCAAACACTTCAATGTGTTTCCTAGCATCTTCGTCCCCATTGAATTTTTGCGTGAGTTTGGCAATTTGTACTGCCTTACTTCTAGGCTCTCTATCAGATGCATGACGCATATTTTCCGCGATAGATCGACCTATGGTTTGAGCAAACGCTGCCAAGTCACCTATGTGAGGAGGTAGGGCCGGTGGAGGTACTCTTGGAATCATATGTGGGAGAGGAACGGGTACCGGTCTTGGCATATGTGTGGATGATGCAGGATATGGAACATAACCGGGCATAGGTCCACTCGGATAAGAGCTAGGGAGCGGCACTCGAGGAGCATAAGCAAGTGGTACAATTGGAGGTGTGGGGGCCATGTGTGCATAAGGGGCTAGAGGCACATATGGTCGAGGCCCCATATTAGGTACTACGACACTAGGTAGTGGCACTGCGCTAACCGTAGATGTCATCGGTACATTCTCTGTAAGGCTTATCCCTGGAGTGAGCACTGTGTTTTCCTTGATAGAGGGTTGAGCCAAGTTAGGGAAGCTAAAGTTTTCGCTCGGAGGCTCAGATTGCATAGAGACCCCAGGTGAAATGACGTAAGATGGGTCCATGGGGCTCATTAGAGGAGTCTCCATTTGAGATAGAGTAGGCTGTTGAGCCTTGCTCGTATCCAGAAATCTCATGGGGCCAGTTGAGAGTATATTTACCCCTCGGTTTTGCCTTTTTGATTGAATAATGCCATGGATAACATTACAGATCATTTTCTGTTGATCTTCGATGCTCGTGGCACTAGAGGTGGATTGTACAATCTCTATCCATCCTACATGGTAGGCGTGGCCAGAGTGTAGATCCGTCAACACCTCAGTGTGGAGGTCGTATGTCCAATGATCATTAATGAACAATCCTTCTAGAGTCGACGTGTTAACGGTTTCTTGTGAGGTAGAAGCAATGTTGCTCCCCGTGGTTTTACTTGTCACCAACGGTACTCTAGAGGGAACTTCTGAAGGAGGCAGCTCAACAGGGCCTTCTTGGTAAGAAGTTGGTAGGATATCCACATGGACACTCTTTGGGGGTGTGGGGTCCACGTGCGATGTGAAAGGAGATTCCACTTCCCCACCCCCTTCGTGTGCTTCATTTGCATCAGGTTCCGAGCGAGTAGCTCTACCTAATGTTTCCATGAAACGGCTAAACATACTAGTACTAGGCTGTGGAGCTTCGGGAGGTGCATGTCCTTCTCTCTCAGTGTTTTGGGTAGGGTATGCTTCCATGATTTTTGAGTCGGAGGAGGAATCACTAGCGGCTATTTTAGGGTCTTGGGTGGTGCTACCTTGTGTCCCCGCTGAGGGTCTAGAGCTTATCGTGGATGGGTAATGGGTGTCCGTATGAACAGAGGCACCCTCAATATGCTCGTGTTCTAGCACCCGCCCAGAGCGTAAGTGCATGTGCTTTTGATACCCTAAGGTGTCAAAAAGCTGCTCTAGGAGGCCTTGTGACTAGTTTTTAGCGTGTTTTTTGTTTGTTTTTTTTGCTAGATTTTTTAGAGCGTGTCGTGGAATGGGCCGTGTGATAGCTCGAAACGAGCGTATCGGTCAGAGGGTCGTGCCGTGCTTTACAGCCCTCCGTTTGGTCACTCTATGCCCTCGGAATCCCTAAAACTGTCAATTTCGAGTAGGGAACTAGGCCCAAACTAGAAAGTCTAAGGGTGCAAGTGGGAAGAGAAAGGAGGAGAGTGGAGGACTTGTCCCACATGCTCTCATTCTCTCTTGAGGGAGTAGGGTATATATATAAGAGTGAGTCTAGTATATATCATAAGACTGAGGACTGAGGCCTGGGCCTGGGCTTGGGCTTGGGCTTGGGCTTGGGCTTGGGAAAATGATCCCGATCTACCTTTTATACAAACCAACCCGTCCGTTTTAAGAGTCACGTTTTTTATTTTCGAAAAATATCGCCGCCCGCTCGCTCGCGTTTTTAATTTCCGATTTTTTTCCTTTTAAATATTTTTTTTTCAAAAAAAAAATTTTTCCTCAAAAAACTTTTTTTTTTTTTTCTTGTTGATGCAGAAAATACAGAAATTGAAAAAAATGCAGAAAAACGCAGAAAATGCAGAAATTGCAGAAATTGCAGAAAAAACGCAGAAATTGCAGAAAATGCAGAAATTGAAAACGCCGAACTTGAAAATGCAGAAATTGCAGAAATTGAAAAAACGCAGACAATAGCAGAAATTGAAACTTGACAGCAATTGCAGAAAACGCAAAAAACAGAAATCTTCCACACACTCCTTCCTTGCCTTTCCTATGATAGAAATTGCACCACAAGGAAGCGTAAAGTGCTAACCGAGCTTAGTGTAGGGCATATCCCCGGCAACGGCGCCAAAAATGTGCGCTCCTTGTCGCACTGTCGAAGCAAGGGACTTGCCAATACACCGTATGCGAGCCACAAACGGCTCCAAGCACACAACAAGCCTAAACTAGCAAGCTCAAGAAAACAAAGGGTGTGTCACTCACCGCTCTACGCTCGCCTTCGTGGTGGATTCCTCGCCGCGATGAAGAAGAAGCTGCAGTCGTGCCGCGCTCAACCGCTTCGCCGCCGTCGTGCCTTTGTAATGCTCGATCGCACACACACTCTCCCTCTCTCTCTCTCTCTCTCACACACACACACAAGGAGGTGAAGAAGAAGAAGATGGAGATGGAGCAAGAGCACTCTTCAATTGCACAAATGAGAGAATGAGTAAAAATTAGGTTTAGTTGGCTTTTATAGGAGCTCACCCCATTCACACTTGGGCGCCCATGCTTAACCAACTAATCCCTTGAATGTCCAAGTTAAAGTGCGCCTCTCATTGGCGATCACTCTACCTTTCCCTATTGGACCGACAAGCCCGGTACCTGACTCTAAATAATACAACGTTTATAGATCATAGGGTGTCCGTGTGCCGTGAGGGTTAACATCTCTCATAAGTTTGTAGTAGGGATATCAACACGACCCCATGGGCTCAAGTCATCCTGAAAGATTAGAAACATTAGTTCACAACATTAGCTCACAATATTTACTACATAATTGTGAGATTTATACAAAAAAAAAAACTCACATTTATGGCAATGCCCCCCCAATGTGATATTCTATCTTCCCACCAAGAGAACCAATTTTTCAAAGGCACCGAATTCTCTATTGGAACACCATTCTCATACCACCATCTCTTTATTGACCTAGCTTGCATTTGTGCTTCCAAGAAGTGTTACTTGTTCGCCATTTTCCACACAAAGAAATATGCTCCATTTTTTTTTTCATTTGGAATGAGTGCTCTTGTTTTCTTTTGGAGACTTTGCTCCCAATGGAACAAGCATGATCTTTCACGACCTTCCATTACATTGTCTGCTCCTCCATTGTAGACTGCTCGAATAGCATTCCAATTGGCACCTGCCTCATCTGCCATAAACCCAGTGAAATTTGCAATTGAATATCCATTCTCAACCATAACAGAATTGAGACTTTTCCAAAATAATATTTGTGACTCTGTATCTTCCTCCTTGGTCTCACATATTGCAATAACCATCAAGCTCTTCATGCTGAGGCAAAAAGTATGCATGGTAAGACATATTAGTCAATGATTAAATTATCACTTTTATATACATCTAGAAATTTATCACCTTGGGTCATAAACTGAGCATGACATGGTTGACCATCCTTCAACACGATGCGTATAGTCAAAATGGACCCAAGCATTATGTAGATCTCCATGACCAGAACGATCCATGCGTCTTATTAAATCAACTCCTGAACTAGGACCTTTGGTGGACATCTTAAAAACAAAACATTTATCATGAAGTCCTCCTTGGCCAGGAAAACGACTCCCATGAAAAAATGGGAACAAGCATTTTTTCTTCAGTAAGAGAATATTGTCAAATCCATCTCCCACTACAACTGACCCTTGTTGTTTTTCTGAAGCAATGATACTCTTTAATCTGTTATGCATTAGAAAAAATAATTTTAAGTACTATACTGATAAATATTAACAAAAATAATGTTTCCTTACCTTTGGTTTTGCACAAGTGGCATCATCTCTTCTAGAAAGTTTTTAAGTTCTGCATCTCCCATAGAATGTCCCTTGTCAAGAATGAGTGAATCCATCAGAACTTGACAAGCCACAAGCATTTGAATTTTTCGAGGACCACTAGACCTATCAATCTTCAACACTGTTTGGACTAATCCTCGTATTTTTTCTATGGCAGCACGAGATGTACCTTTCTGCACATCATGCTCATGGTGGCCTACATGCACTACCAATCTTGACATGTTTCAATCCCTTGGCAGAACATAGTAAATTATGCATGGACATATAGCTTGACAAGTGACAACCTTGTCGCAATAATGACATGTAATCGTTGTCTTGTCTTGCTGAGCACGGTAACCTTTTCCTATTGGTTTATCTAAATATCCATGAAAATATGCATTATTGAATTCTTTATTGTTTAAATAGTACTGAAAAACATTTCTATGACATTCCAAGGAGCCCAAACAATAACTCATCTGAACTGGACACGCAATGGACATGTTGGTTGTTTGGGGGCGCGTCCATGTATGTCCATCAAATTTCTGCTCCATGCCACTCATTGACTTACATTTGCCAAAAGTTGATGGAAGTTCAAACACAAGATTCCCGTTGTATTCTCTAGGTAGTTCTTCCACTTTCACAGGCCCATGAGATTGTTTCATTAGGTCTTTCAATTGGTGAGATGTTGAAAAGGATAATATCCAGTCCACCACACTCTTAACCTTTTTTGACAGTTTCTCATCACCGCTGCTGCTATCGAGGACAATATAATTCTCCTGCTGTTTTTGCAAATTTGTGTGCAAATATCCTTGGGTTGGTATCTTGATAGCTTCAACATAGAAAGCGCTTGCATTCAGTAAGTTTGTATCCTCTGAGTCTTCCACATCATTGGTTTCCTTCTCTGTATGCATCATAGCATATCTTTTTGATAAAGAGGCATCAAGAATGAAATGCTGATGGCCATCCATATCAAAGTGAGATGGTGTTTCAACAAGGGTGACTTCAGATCCAAACTGTATTAGTGCATTCAATGTTTGAAATTTTCTGTGAGGTGGTAGTAGACTTTGCAAGAAATATGCACTAAGGAGGAGCTTTCCATCTCTAAGTTGAACCTCTCGTTCAAGTTCTTGATCACCTATTGTCCAGGTGATGATGGATGCTCTTTCATCCATGCTAACAAGGTGGAGAAGACAGAGAGAAATAAGCAGTTAGTAAAGAGGTCAATATCTAGAGACGGACGTGGACAAATGGTTTTTAAGTAAGTTTTTATGCAAGTGGCATAATTGTTCATTATTATGTTTTTTTATTTGTTAAAAAAAAAAGTGGGCCGAAAAAACCCACAGTCGAGATTGTCAAGCAGTGGTTATAGAGCTCGCCTCCTTATGAGTGGTGTATAAAGAAACCACAATGTTCGATAATATTTGGCACAAATCTCAAGTTTTTTAGTTAATGAGTTCATCTTCTTATGAGTAGGTCAAAAGACAGTGTATTTTAAGCGTGTGAAATTGTAAAAATACCCCTTGGATTTTGAACACTGAAATTTTTAGATTTTAAAATGTCGTTAATCATCGAAAAATTTACACAATATTTTAGTGTGATCACCGACAAAAGCTTCAAATTTTGACCTGAAAGCCGGGAGAATATCAAGTTTGCCCTTATTTTCACAGATTAGGTGCAATGTTCGGAAAAAGTGTGCCTTATCAAAGTAGCCAGTTGAGGGGAGTGCAAGAAGGAGAAAATTTCGCTTAAAATACATGGAAAATAGTGTAATTTTGCAAAAACACTGGCTAGTAATGTAAAATTTCCGGTTCAGATTTGTCTTGGAGGGATTTTTATATGTTTGTGAAAATGAAAATTTTTAGATTTTAAAATGTCGTTAATCATAGAAAAATTTACACAATATTTTAGTGTGATCACCGGTTCAGATTTGTCTTGGAGGGATTTTTGTATGTTTGTGAAAACCGAAAATTTTAGATTTTAAAATGTCGTTAATCATCAAAAAATTTACACAATATTTTAGTGTGATCACCGACAAAAGCTTCAAATTTTGACCTGAAAGCCAGGAGAATATCAAGTTTGCCCTTATTTTTCACTGATTAGGTGCAATGTTCGGAAAAGTGTGCCTTATCAAAGTAGCCGGCTGAGGGGAGTGCAAGAAGGAGAAAATTTCGCTTAAAATACATGGAAAATAGTGTAATTTTACAAAAACACTGACTGGCTAGTGATGTGAAATTTCCTTGGTAGATTTGTCTTGGAGGGATTTTTGTATGTTTGTGAAAATGATTTTTTCCGAACACTGATTAGGTGTAATGTATTTTTCTAGCTCACATAATTGAAGTAATTTTTAATACAAAAGGGCAACTTTTGTGTGCTGTGCTTTTCTTGGAGCTCCTGCTTGGTGGTCTTGCTGCATCTCCTGCGTGAAGTGAAGCCGTGAAACAAGGTACGATCCCCTCCTCCTCCCCCGCACCCATGCTCCCACAACTCGATAACCGTTAGCGTGCGCGCTGACGGTTACCGAGTTGTGGGAGCATGGGTGCGGGGGAGGAGGAGGGGAAAAATAATATATTGTGAGCTACTCATGCGTGAGCTCCCCAATCGTAAGCACGTGCGCTAACGGTTGAGGAGCTTCACTTGGTTGACGCTTAATCCCTCCAGCGGCAGCATTTAACAGGCGCACCTTTTACCACATTTGACAGGCGGACCAGTGCGCAGTATTCAACATAGGCAGTATTCAACAAAGGCCACCATCGAACAGCAGACCTGCGAAGTTCAACACCGCGGACAGCGGACAACGTACCTGCAAACCTGCGAAGTGGAGGTATTTTGGCAATTATTTGGCTAAATTTTGAGTTATAGAAGGGCTTGGGATTCATGTTAAGAGCATATTGGTAGACATTTAATGCAATGAAAGTATACTGCTCAGTTTTATTTGCTCTTCTAAGTGCCGTAAACAGAGATTAGAGGCTGATAGTTAGCATCTTGTGAGTAACCTTGACAAAGAGGTCAAGGTCATGCTCAAAATTGGCATTTTTCAGCCTGCACACACATGACCAGTTCTGTGCTGTATTCTTATAGAACAACCCATCAAATACAGTCTCCACCTCCAAGATGCTCCCACATTTACTGTACATATCCACAAGGATACTACCCACAAAGGGATCACAGTGCACACCATGGAGTTTGGCATCAACATGTAATGCTCTCCCAACTTTGAGAGGAGTCTCTTTGACTACAAAGCCCTCAACAAATGCGGCCTGTTGCTTCTCTGCAAGTATGGAACATACTTGACATGCAACTACAAATGTTATGTTATTGGGCCTCACAGTTGGTTCCTCGTGCATCTTGCTTCTTCCTGCTCAACATTTGCAGAAAGCATGGCATTCCATGAGACAACATCCTGATGGTACATCTTACAAAAGACGCCGCTTCAGCAAGATCCCCGAACATAGCATACACGGTCACGAGGGCACTACTCACATAGACACTTGTGTGGCCACTCCTCAAGATATCATCATGTAATGCCCGGGCAATTTCCAACGACAACGTTCTTGAGGATATTCCATAATTGAAACTAGGCTCTTCTTGCTCCATAAGGGTGCAGCAAGCTTGGATCATGATTGAAAAGGTCCAATCACATGGAGCAATGCCATGTTCTAGCATTAGCTTAAATACGTGCCAAGCTGTTTGCCTTTAACTGTGCTCAACATTCACCGCCCTCAGAATTTGTCTTACTCAACATCCAAGGTGCGCGGTCTCATCCAGTCTATCATCCCAGCACAGTAGCACAAATGACGCAATCTACTTGCCTACAAGAGCTAGATTACGTGTGTGTGTGTGTGAGAGACAGTAGACATATTTGGACAGCGGACCAGTGTTCGATTTTTTTTTTCAAAATCTTGGCAAACTAGAAACAATAGAGGTACATTGACAAAAATTTGAAGGTTTTTACATCAAATTACACTAATTTTTTCAGCATTTTGTAGGTTTTCTCATCTTCAGATATAAACTTTAGAGGTAAATTTCAAAATTTGTAGGTGGGATTACACTAAACTTAGGTTTTTTATTAGCACTGCAACAGACAAATCCGAAGAGCGGGCAGCAAATTTGGAGATCGACATTTGGAGCAAATTTGGTACACTCTATCAAGTTCAAACAAATTTAGGCCGGAGCTTTTCAAATGCAATGGAAGTTCACTTAAATGCGTGTTATTATGGTGTTTGGCATGAAATGTAGCGGCATTAACAAGTGGTGCAGATTGTAGCTATTGTTTGAATGATGATGATGTATAATGCTTTTTCAAATCTTTATTGATGTAGACATTTATGGCTCCCAAAAGACGAGGCAGCAAGTCAATCAAGAGAACGTTTGATTCTCCATGCATGACCTTGAGATCTGGTCCTTCCAAGAGAAGGCATCCACTCGATCAAGAGGCATCTTCTCATGCAATTGCTACTCGTAGTCCTCATTTCAAACGAGGGGGAAAGAGACGTAGGAAATGCATCTTTGTTGATGATGAAGCTGCCGTGGAGGAAGGTTCTAACCATTTTGAGAGTGGGGATGATATAAAAGGAGATGAGTCTCGAGAGCTGACAGTGGAGGTTGAAACAGGTGAGGATGTTGAAGATGAAGATTTAATAGAGTCTGATGGGATAGGTGAGGATGATGTGGCCCAACATTCTGGACACTTGGGGAAAAAAATCCCGTTGGGGATTATGAAGGATGTGTTAAGTCAATTTTACTTGAAACGAAGAAGCAACCCTCCACTTATACCTTTATGTCATTTGGTTGCTCATGAAGCTGTACGAGTGGCTACAGATTCTGCATCTTGGTTGATTACTAGTTTTGACAATGTTGCTTACTTGGATACAATGGGATCTTTTTTGGTGTCGGTGAAAGATTCCTTCGGCTCTTACATGCCTATCACTCCTCTTGTGGAAGGTAGTTGGGATCCTATTTGGCTAGCTAAGAGTGTTTCATTTGATAATCAGCTCAATAAGGAGTGGCAAGAGCTTCGAGGGCGTCTGTTTTTGGTATGGGATGGAAACCATCGGCTGAAAACATGGATGCGACGCATAAAAGAAGGTAAGAATTAACATCGATGCACTAATTGTTTGCTAGATTTAGCTGTACCTTCTTTTTGGCTAATTTGGTGTTCTTTTGTCAAGTAAGGCATGATAATGAGGAATATCATGTGAGTGTGAGATGCCAATTTTTCGAAGTAGAAAAAAAAAAGAGGCCAATCTATTGCTTGCTCTTGACACCACTAATGTGTAAGTTGTAAATTTGTGGTCTTTTTGTATTTCTAAATTAATCTCTCTTTAAACTATTATTTTTCATTTGTTTATATATTTATTATAGCATTTCACGATCAAGAGTGAAACCAAATCTTGGGCATGAGATTTGGTATCGCCAAAATTTGGTATCGCCAATAAAGAGAGAATTCTTGCACGTCTCACTCAAGAGGACAAAAAGTGGGCTGAGATAGAGATGGCAGTTAAGAGTAGATTATATCAAGGAGTTCCTCCTTGGTATAATTCTCCTTGTGTGTTGATTTCTCAACTAGTTTGGAAGGTGAATTGTTGAATTGAGTATTAACTATATATATATTTTAAGATTGTTTATGATTCATTCATTGAATGTAGTTGTGGTTATGAAGGATGATTTTAATTAATGCATTTATTTCAAAGGAAACTGCAAAATTGAAAGCTCTTGGATTAGATAAGGTGGAGTTTGAAAGGCGATTGCAAAAGGCAACTAAACAAGAAGAAGCTCGATTGAAGGATAGAGATTATAAGTTTTTGACAATTGCCAATCCAGTTCATGGAGAGGAATTTTTTGAGTTGCTCTTTGATGTGAAGTGGGATGATCCATCCATGGTAAAAATCACATGAGACAAGTTAAATGCATTGTGCTCCTCAAAACTACCTTCTGAAAGGTATCACACTTTTCATTACTTTTTTACTAGTTTTTTGTTTATGTTTTTCAATTCTAATGAAAATAGTGACATTAAAAGAGAGTTAAATTTCTACTTGAGCAAAAAATTTCTACATGAATGGTATATGAATATACTTATATAAGATGGTGTTTAAGTTTTTAATATATTTTTGGTCTATAATGAAGGAAAAAATATATATTGGAGATGATGAGTCTTACAAAGGCCAAAGATCAAGTCTTTTCCACTTTGGTGATGTGAAGCACTTTAGGGCTTACATTAGAAAAGAATTTTATTGGGCTCACATGCATGATGAAGCTTTGTTGATAATAAGAAGGTTGGAGGTTGAAGAGTTCAAATTGCGAGATGGATTTGAAGCTTTTTTCAAGGTTGTTTTCTAAACTGGTCACTTTTTCCTAATAAATGTGGATTTTATTGCATTGTTTTATGATTTGAATGACTACCATAGGTGCAATTAAGAAATCATGGCTTGCAAGCTTTTCCTCAACTTTTAGGAGATATTAAAAGTGCCGGGGACTCGTCCAAAATGCCTGAGCTACAAGAGTCTTGTAAAAGGATTTTATACAGGTGCAATTACATGATCCAACAAAGTCTTTGGCTCTTATTAAAATTATTTTTCTCAAGAGATTAAATGTTGTTATGGTGTAGATGGATGTGTGAATGTGTTTTAAATGGTACACTTGCTACTATGCCTATGGTTACTGAAGATTGGTCAAAGCTAGAGGATGAAAATACCATGTATCCCGGTTCTATGGTAGAAAAGGGTATTTCTATGTGGGAGTGCAGAATTTGCCCATGGTGGTTGGACTACCCTTTGGGGGTGATCCCAAAGCAAGAACTAGACTTACATGCAAGTAAGTATAATACTTTTTCTTTTTACATGAAGTTAATTCTCATATTATTATTATTATATTATTCTATTATGATATTCAATTTTCCTATTATCATTTAAATCCACCAGCCTTGAACTCGTTAGCATTTGATCTCTCTCTCTCTCTCTCTCTCTCTCTCTCTCTCTCTCTCTCTCTCTCTCTCTCTCTCTCTCTCTCTCTCTCTCTCTTTCTCATGCATGAAAAAATGCATAAGAAAGTATGTTCTAGTTTTTTATAAATGACTGAGTTTGTAAATGCTAAATTAATTTTCATTATATCATTAAAATTTTCTTGTGGTAGAGTTTTTGGAAGAGAATAAAGACAACGATAAAAACCAATCTGCTTCTTTAAAGAACTTAGAAGACATGGATCACAATCATGACTTGACCATGGATGGGGGCTCACAAAGAACACAAGAAAGAAATCACTCACTACCTCTTCAAAGAGAGCACCAAAATCATGCGAGTGGGTCAAACATGGGTGACCACAACAAAACAACCTATCCATTAGGAGGGCTAAAGATTGACATGCCTAAAGAAAGAAGTGAAAAAAGCCTTTCAATAGTGGTTGAGTCAGTTATGGAGCGACCAACTTCATCAAGGCGACCAACCT
Source organism: Adiantum capillus-veneris (assembly GCF_014529385.1). NCBI lineage: Eukaryota > Viridiplantae > Streptophyta > Polypodiopsida > Polypodiales > Pteridaceae > Adiantum > Adiantum capillus-veneris. The sequence continues at coordinate 18,396,460 of NC_140937.1, forward strand.
CATGGAATACCGGTAAGTTTCTACTGGTAAATATTTATTTTTTTGATAGTGCAAAACAATTCTATATTACTTGTAATTAAGATAAATTTTTAATGAAAAATTGTAGGCTTTCAATTTTTGACTGTGGTAGATGCTCTTCTAGTTGATATGGCTAATGTTGATGATTTTTCCATTCAAAGGTAAAAAAAAGGTTTTGTGGCTTGTGTTATCAACATCAATAGAATGTTCAAGGTGGATGGTGTACTAAGCAACAAACGTTTTGTGTGTAGCATTAAAAAAATTTTGAGCACTCAAAGTCTTGGCTTGTATCACCATTGTGGAGCACCTTGTCGTGAGGTGTTTCGTCTTATCTTTGCCTATTTCCCTACTTCTTTGTTGGTGGATTTTTTAGTCCCAATTCGAGCAGGTTACTCAAAGTTTTTGTTTTGATCCATATCACTTGAAAAACTCATTCTAAACATCTTTTCAAAGGTGGATTAAGCAAAAAGATTCCATAATGGAATATATTTTTGCCTTCTCTTGTGCAAGGTGTGATGGATGTAGCAGAACCTTTCTTGGCAGATGAAGGTTTTTTCGTGACTCTATGTCTTGCAATACATATTGGAGAGATTATTACCCATGCTATAAAGGCTGGGTTACGACTTCATCGCACATGGACTCTCATATGTAATGGGGGATATAGACACCCAGATACCCTAGAGGAGGTGAATCAAAATACCATGTTGTTGTGAAAGATTGCATTATTAACTTGATTTTGATTCAAATGTGTACAATGTATGCTTATATGTAGGTAATTGATCTCACGGTGGGAGTTTTTTGTCGAGTGGATGTTGCTATACCCACATACAATAGGGAGGCAGGGGAGAAAGTCTCTCCTCGCATGTTTCCTGCATCACGAAGCTTTTTAATGGAGGAGCATCAAGAACGCACCATTGTTCTTGATATGCCTATCAGAGGTGGAGCAGAGAGGTCACCCGACTTCTACAGGTGAGAAGACAATCATTTTAATGTAAATTGAGCTTTAATTTATAGTTTAAAAATGACTTACATATTTTAAATTTTCATGTGTAGATGGCTCCTTGCAACCTTCACGGATGACTCAGATTATGTACTAGATGTGTTTTCAGGATGTGGAGGTCTTGGCAAGGCATGTGGTGAGGTTTATGGATATTGTTTGTGCTTGGAGGGGGATGACATAGTCTATGAGGAGTGTCTCAAAAAGGTGGTTTGTGGTCCATATGTGGAAAAGAGAGTTTAGTATCACATCCATAGTTTTTTGAAACAATTATTGAACACGCTCTCTATTTTTTGTTTCAAGAATGTTGACATAGGACATCTAGGGTTTTATTGTGCATGTTCTTGAAGTGATCTTGATTGCAATGCTTTTGTGAACTATCTACTCTTTCTAACATCCATACCAAACACTAATGCAGACACCTTGTTAAGCTTTGTTTTGAATAGGGATTTCTTTGAATGCTCTCTCTCTCTCTCTCTCTCTCTCTCTCTCTCTCTACACTAGCATATTTAAAGAGACTAAGTCTGAATAAGGATTTCTTTGAATGCTCTCGCTCTCTCTCTCTCTCTCTCTCTCTCTCTCTCTCTCTCTCTCTCCTTTCTATAGCCTAGCATATTTAAAGAGAGTAAGTTTGAATACGGACTTCTCTGAATGTTCTCTCTCTCTCTCTCTCTCTCTCTCTAGCCTAGCATATTTAAAGAGAGTAAGTTTGAGGCATTTAATTATTCAATGTGAGGTGATATTGTTCTATTGAATATTTCTAAGTGAATTGCAAGAATGTAAAAGATGTTGAAACAAAATGGAAAAATGCTTTAAATAAAGCAAAAAGCTCAAAATAGTTTAACATTTCATGAAAAAGCTCGAAATGAAAAGCTCGCAAAAAAAAAGCACTCTAAAAGATGGGACATTTCAAAATACAAAAGATAAACCAATCTTGTATAGGCTTTCAAAGAAGGTAGAATTTAATGTACTGCAAGCTTGCCCTTTGCCTTTTGAGAGAGATGGTTGGTCGATAATGAAGTTCGGTTCACTGTACACACTACGCTTGCAAGAAGTTCTCGGCGTGCTTGCAGATGACTCACTCACATCAATCCGTACACATTTACATTTGTAAGTTCCACTTTTTGGATGTACAAAATGTGCAAGGCTAACATTTTTTCTTGGCTCTACGAAACGAATATGTTCAAGTAAGAACACCAAAAGCACGAAGAACACCATAACACCCATACTCCATACCGTCAATCTCCATGCTTTGTACGCCACCACGGCTATAGGCCATATTTCAGCACGCTTATTTGCTTTGTCTACATGACACAAACAAATATTAAGACTGAGAACATTTTGCAACTATGATTCTATCACCAATCATCCAAACTAAATTTACAAAGAAAAGGGGATCAGAAAAGGGAGAGGGGGGGGGGGGGGGGGGGGGGGGGGGATTCAATGAAATTTTGAAGCAATAAGAAACTATATTGCAGCACCGATCCAACATAGAGTAGTGACACATGAGACAAATAGTAATGGAGAGAGCACGGAAAGTGAATGTCATTTTCTTTTAGCAGACTGGCTATATTGCACCACCAACCCACCATAAAGCACGAGACTATAAAGAAAACCAATGATGCACAATTTACATCTTTTAAGATCAAACGGAGTTAACAAGGAGAGAGAGAGAGAGAGAGAGAGAGAGAGAGAGAGAGAGAGAGAGAGAGAGAGAGAGAGAGAGAGAGAGAGAGAGAGAGAGAGAGAGATGGAGATGGGGGGAGGGGTGGCAGAAGAGGGAGGGAGGGGGGAGAAAGAGCGAGGACAGGGGAAGACCAGTGCAAGATGTAAGGTTGCAATGCTAAAGGCACCGAGGTAGAGGAGAGAAAATTTCACTTAACACACACACACACACACACACACACACAGAGCGGGGAAGAAAAAGGTGGGGGGTGGGGGATCGACACTGGGAATGCCTCAAGAGGCTCGTGACACACGGTGAACCAACATTTTTGAATCACACGAACATTTTTTAGACAGAGAAGAAGGAAAGAAGAGGGACAAGCAGAAAGAAAAAGGGGGAAGGGAGTGCTCAATGTGAGCTGAGCATGTTCACACATAGCGTACATGACAAAACCCCACCCTCAAAGTCCCTTAAACAAAAAACACTAAGCATTGCACACGTAAAAGATCATGCACAAACGAAGGGACACAAACCAAGCGGACACACAATAAACAATGTCCCGCAAAAGAAAACACATGACTAGAAGTCCTTCAATCCACAATTGCTGCATATCTCAACCAGCCCGCCTTTAGATCCCTTTACCACCCACTCAATTGTCAATGGCCACATAAGCAACATATGCAAGTGATAACGTGAGACAGAGTAAAACCTAACGATACAACCATCAGCAACAAACCTCTCCAAACACGACAATAAATGAAAGAAGAAGCCCCAAAAGCCGAGATGGACCACGTGCCCATGCATCGAAGTAGTGGACACAAGAAGTACTAGCCTACAAAAGCAAGAAACTTATCACAACATACCAAAGTTAGGATGTCCACATGTCCCTATTAAAATCCAAAACAGAAAAGCACATTCGTGCCATCTATAAATCTTTAAGCATGCTTCAAAAACTATTAGAATGCAATCAACAGCATGGAATCACACTGAGATTTTTATAATAGACTATCTATACACATAAATATATAAGCATTGTATGCATCTTTCTGTGTAAAACATTTTCATGTATTTGTACAAGTAAATGCACCTCATCGTCAGCAAAAGAACACATTCCTGCCATCTACAAATCTTTGAGCATGCTTTAAAAAAAAAAACAGAACACAGCAAACAATATGATTCAAAACGTAGTCAACAGCATGGAATCACACTGAGGCCTTCGGCAAACCTTTCACGTAGCAATGCACCTAACCACCAGCAAAAGAAAAAGGGCAAATGCATTACGAGCACAAGCTCGACTGTAGGTTGTCCCACTAGAGAAATAAGAACCATGGGACCGCCGTTCATGCTGCACTTGAAGTGTAGCTTACAAAGAAATCCCGATCGTCCACCCCTTCCTTCTCTAAGTGGACTATGTAGCCTACAATGCTACTTGAATGACAACAACTTTGACACCATTCCGTGGGATTTCTTCAGCAATCTACCAAGTGTCAAGTAGTTGTGCATGCACAAAAACCTGCTTCTCAATTCCTCATCTGCCGAAGGAGGTTGGTCTCTTCCTACACAGTTGCGAGCATCGATTTTCCTCACTAATCTTGCCCTCACTCATACAAGCTTGGTGGGTAAGATGTCTTTATTTCTAGGTAGCATGAGTAGCTTGAGTGTGTTGAGCCTTGCCTATAACAAGCTAGGAGGTGGAATTCCGAGTGCCTTAGGCCCATCGAGCTTGCAACGATTCCAAGCAAATAATCAATTTGGATCGAGGCTCTCAGACAATCTGAATGACGTTGGAAACATGATATCAAGTATTATTCCTCCAAATTTGACAAAATGAATCCCATCGAGTGATCTCATATTGAGCGACAAAAATTTAGTGGGTCCCATCCCCCCTTCATATATACGACACTACCCCTCATCATTTTTGATGTGGAGAACAATTAGCTTGATGTTACGCTACCGCACATAGGGGCCAAGTTCACATTCCACAACAATCTGTTTTGCCAAGAGACGATGGGGGTGGAATTCCTAGGTTTTCACATTTCTTGATTTCATTGGTTCTATTAGTTACCCAAATAGGTAAGCTCTTGGAGTGGTGATAATCCATGTGCATCCTAGATCAACATTTTATGCAACTCTAAGGGCAATGTTGTGGTTATTAACCTGGCCAATTCTGATGTAATTAACCCAATCATTGCATAGCTAACATCCCTCACCACTTTGAAGCTGAATGATAACCACCTCGTTGGTGCGGTGCCGTCGGCTCTTGCTAGCCTTTCTTTCTTGAAAACCTGGACGTGAGCAACAATAACCTCACTGGTCCATTACCAAAATTCACTCACAATGTTGCCATTAATACTGTAGGGAATCCATCCATCAACATGTCCATTTCTTCTTCATCTAATGGACCTGCAAGTAGCAACAAAGGCAAAGGAAAAAAACATGGTTGCCCAATGCCATACCCATCGCAATTGCTATTATCATGACCCTTATTTCTCTAGCCTCTATGATGGTCTGCTACCATTGCAAAAGAGGAAATGATGATGAAAAGAGGCCCACAAACTCCAAATGGAAATCATCAATTTTAGCACAGAATTTTACTTGGGAAGGGGAGGCTTTGGCTCTGTGTACAAGGGGCGTCTTGATGTCGGCACGGTGAAGAGAATGGAGATAAGTGTGATGGCTTGTAAGGGGCAAAGGGAGTTCCAGTCAGAGGTGAATTTGTTGTCTAAGCTATAGCACCGGCATATCGTTGCAATACTTGACTATGAAGGGCCATGGAGACCAAGGGCCATGAACTTTCTAAAACAAGCGGTGGGTAGCTAGATAGAAGGAAAAACCCTAGCTCTTTCTAAAACAGCTCATGCAATGTTATTTGGAGAAAAAAGAGATTGTAAAAAGGCCCCTTGATGGCGGGCCAAAAACCATGAGATGGCACCTCGAAAATACAAAAAAAAAAACCTTATGGCCATTAACTCGTGCCAGCCACCTCAATTTACGACCGTGAGGTGGAGGTCCTCAATGGAGTGTTAAGTGGATGAGGGGTAGAAGCATAATACACAGGAATGGTCTCTATTGAACTTTAACTACACGTCAAGTATTCATTGGGCAATCCCCTTATAGCCATGGGTGCAAAACTCCTCCCCATAGTCCTTGCCTTAACGACAGTGCCAATAAGGGCGGGTTCAGACAGCAACAACGGAAAGCGCTCCCTTTTTTCCACGCTACTGGGAGTTTGTCCACAATAGGTAGACAAAGACAATGTAGCATCAAATGAGTTACAACGTGAAGGTTTGATGCGGGCCTTTCACGTCGTTGATGCGGGTTCAAGCTCTAATCTCTAAATCTATGCTGAAAAGTGTGCCCAATGCGCATGTGACACGTGGAACCACGCCCCTTTGGAGATGCCTTTTGTCGGATCATCTAAACCCATCCTAAGGACAAAATGCATGTTCCTGTAAAACTTGAAGAATTTTGTCTATTCTTCTTCAAAGAAAGATCAAAATCCAGCCAAAAACTTTCAATTTTAGTTGGTTAAAAACACATTAAACCTAGTGTCTTGAACTACTCATGCTTGGTTGGCCTTGTCGTAGCAAAAAACAATTAATTGGTTTGCATGCTTCACTTGGCATAATTCCAATCATCCATCAAAAGAGGCTCGGACGATGCAAATGCATGCCATGCTTTTTTTCATTGCAAGTGTCCATTGTCCAGTGTGTAAAAAGCTTTTTAAATCTTGGGCTAAATATTGCACAAACAGAACGGCCTTCCCTATGCTTTCAATCCGTGATGACAATGGCAGAGTCAAATATATACAAAAGGAGCTTGGCTATGAAGCTAAGTTGAAAGAATATAAACAACAAAGAAGTGGTAATGGTAGACATGATAACAGAACTAAACACGACAAGTGACACGAAGGAGCTTGGCTATGAAGCTAAGTTGAAAGAAGATAAACAACAAAGAAGTGGTAATGGTAGACATGATAACAGAACTAAACACGACAAGTGACACGATGGTAGAAGTTGTTGTGAAGAGATGTTGATCAAAACGATAATGGATATTGCAGTAGACATGATCCACATGAGAGAAGGTATAAATGACTAAGATACTATGATAGAGAGGATGAATATAAGGGTTCCTAACCACTAAAGAGAATGGGTTCACTTGAGAGGTGGGAAGCTAAGTAGCTAATAGCGCAAGGGGTCTTGGATGATGCAAGCTTTTCTCTTGAAGCATTGCTATACCATTGAAACCATAGCTTGGTACATAGCATAGGACACTACTTGTTGTATTTGAAAGTGGAACAATAATGTTAGCAACTGATTGTGAATTAAGGTTTATAGACATCTCCATATCTTAAACAATGAGTAAATCTTGTTCCATTTCCATTTTAATAATCTACACCATGTAGCACCAAAGGAACAAGGTTGCAACACATAATTACTCTTTGTGCCTCACACATGTAAATATTGTTAAAACATGTTGAGGGGTTATAATTTATAGTTGTCTGTAGCATGAATTCATATTTTTGAAATTTAACTCGGATCTTGAGTCATTGGAGGATATAGATAAAGAAAAGAAACAATACTTTTAATATTGTTAGAGATTTGAAGGATCTTTAAAGGTGATTATGAACTTCAAAACCAACAAAAACCAAGGTACTAAATAGTCACCCAATGGAACTTTGGTATAATGACTGTAGAACATGCACTCTAAAAGCTCACTCACATCTTTGATTGAACTCGAGATCAATAACATCCATTTGAGTCCAAATGAGGCCCAGCTGAGTGAAATTGAAAGCAATTGTATCCAACTAAGTGTTATTGAGTATTTTGGTGGATTTGGGAACAATTAAGCACAAACAAACCAATGTGGATGACAAGTAGATCTAACTAGATGAGTCTAACTAAGTATTGTTAGAAAAATGAGTGCATTTTAATTCAGTTTTGTGTAATTGAGGTCTTATAAAATGTAAATTAAGTCTTGGTTTTAGTGTGCTCAAATGCGGTTGGGCCTAGTTGAGTCTATCTAGGTCCATACCATGTCAACATTGACTCAATTGCACCCAAATTAATGCAATTGAGCTATGTTGGACCACACACTTGCAATTTTGTCAACCAAGGCAATATCTTCCTCCCATTTACATCAAGGCAGTGAAATTGAGTCCAATTTCCACATTTTGGCTCATTTACTGCAATCGAGTACAACATTTGGGTGTAAATTGACTTCTTGAGAAAAATAGAGTGGGGTGCAATGAAATCTAGCTAAGTGCAACTAGATTCCATTGAATTGAGCATTGAATGAAACTTACTACATTACGGTGATCCATTTGCATGCAATTGATTGAAGTGATTACATCGGTGCAATATCCAATTGCAATAGTGTGTAGCTAAGGTTGCATCTAGTATCATTGAGGGTGAATGATGTTTTATCAAGTGTAATCAAAATCTAGCAAAGTACATCATGTATTTGATAAATTGTATTATTTTGAGTATCGGTCATTTGAGAGAATTGGATCCACTTGATTACCATTGGCTCAATTTAAGTCTATTTGGTCATTGATAAAGTACATCAAAAGCTAACTTATAACCACACAAAATATTTCTTTTAACACTATTTGTTTCCAAGACAAACAAATCGTCTCACTTTGTAAGAAGTCAGTAAGTGGCTTTTGGCACTGCTCAAACAACATTATTCTTGAGACATTGTCACCCATTGTCCTTGACGTTAAGACCCTAAATACAATTGAGTCCAATTTGGTGCAGTAAATTCTATTTGGATTCTTCTAAAGGGAGTTGTATATATTACTCATTAGATTCGCTTAACACACAAGATAAAGGTAAGTTTTATGTAATGAACACTCTAGAATTATCCAATTTGGTACATCAAGAAGAAATTCGACTGCAATGGTTTGCAATTATCTACATTTTCACCTAAATAAGTACAATGGTTTGGTATTGGATCCAACTTGAGTTGATTCTATTGCAAATGGGCCAATTTGAGTGTGATTGTGTGACATTATGCCCAATTGGGTACATCTTTAGGAAATTTGTATCCTATGTGGTCAGTATGATGCAATTCAATGCAATCACACGTAATTGATATGATTTAGTGCTATTAAGGCTATTAAAGCCCATAGGTATATGTATGATGTAGATGTATGAGTATCGTGATTCATGACTCGTGATTTGATTTAATTAACAATGACCATATCCAAACAATTGTAATCAAGTGCCATTCAATCCAAACTTGTCTTTTTGATAGAAATTGATTTTAGAATTAAATCAATTTTGATGTGAATATAGTTAATGTGTACCACTTCGAGACTCAATTGGACCAATCTGATATGTAATTTCGGGACTAATTATCACAATGACTCACAAATGTGTGCAAGTGGGATTTATTTGTAGTAAATTGAATTCAATGCAAAATGAAATCAATAATTCAAAAAGTAGGCACCAAGTTCACTTCAAAAAGGCCCTCAATTGGATCAAAGTGCAACAACTTAGAAACAAGAAAGTCTCATTATCATCAAATGGGCACAAACAAGGGCAATGAAGGAAAAATTGATTGAAATAGTGCTTGTATGCAAGTTGGATCACAATATTTCATCTTATTAATGTGCACCATTTTCACTCATTTCATCAGTTTGAGAACAACTCGGCCAATCATTTGAGGAAAAATATTGGGGGAAATAAGGGGAAACAAAGTCCGAGAGAGGTGCGCAAAAAAGGTAATATGGTAAAAAAACTTTAGTTGCCTAAAACTTATAGATTTCATGCATCAATGGCACAAATTATAACATTGAAGTTGATTGCTATGAGTCATGGCTTGATGCAAGTGAGATTCATTTTTAGTGAATTGAACTTGATGCAAAATGAAATGCTATTAAGGTCAATTTGCACTTAATTGTGCTCAATGCACAAAACGGATACAATTAAGCGTACTTACATCCATTTTGCACTTGATTGCATTTAACTGGATCTGACAAAAGTTCCGCTTTTATACCATCTAATTTTTTTTTGCATGGAGTGTAAGTGGGTGTGGAATTACACCCAATATAGTCAACATTGAGAAGATTTGGGACCATGTGGTGTGCATTTGTATCTTGTTTAACTTTGTCACACTAAAACAAAATCAATATAATCGATTTGTATCAATCATATGTATATTGAGTCATTCAAGACTTCAAATAGAATCCAATTGGAGGAAAAAGTATTAATATATGATAGAATTCTCTAAATTGGATGAACTTAAGTAGAAGCAAGCCATTTTTATAGCAATTTCATCATTTTCAACTTGTACCATTCTTTTTTCTTGAGCCTAAACCTTGTATATGTCTTGTTCATGGACTAATTTCGCTAACAATCTTTAATTGGTTCAACCATATTTACTGATCATAATTGGAATACCTTCTCAATATTAGTGTATTGATGGTATTAAACTGCTTTATGGTAAGTGCATGGCATCTGAGACTCAACTAGTTTCAAATAGCAATGAAAGTGATTGGAAAAAACAATATCGCTACTTCCACCTAGCTACTACACTTAGCTACCATATGGTAACTCCATAGGGAGGATGAACTTGCTACTTCCACCTACCAACTATGCTTAGTGTTGGAATTAGGGTTGCAGAGAAACGCACACATCTTGGAGAAGACAAAGGAAGTTCAAGGCACACAATAGAGAGTGTGTTACTTAGTGTGCAATGGAAAGATAGATAGCCCTAGAGTGATGGGCGTATAAACAATGCTCGGGGGGAAAAACCTCCTAAAGAGGGAAAAAAATGCCCCGGCAGTCCTAGTGTGTTCACACACATCACTACCACATGTATATGGTAACAAATCTCCCCTGAAGTGATGCAGTGAACGAGAGCTGGCACATGAGTAAAGGGAAGTGCCATGCCCTGAGGACATGATCATCCCACACAGGGGAGTAAGCCCAAAGCTTTGCGGAAAGCTTCAAGCTTCTCACGAGACAATGCCTTTGTGAAAATATCTGCAAGGTTGTCCTGTGTTGGAACATAAGCCAAGCTGATCTCTCCTGTTGAGAGCCTCTCCCTGACATAGTGGTAATGCACCTTAATGTGCTTTGTGTGAGCATGAAAAATTGGGCTCCTTGCAACTGTCAATGCGCTCTGACTGTCAGTGTAGATAGTGTTGGCAGTGTCCTGTCCAACACCCAAATCATCCATAAGGCGTCTGAGAAATACACACTCAACCGTAGCTGTGAAGACTGCCCTGTACTCAACCTCACAACTCAAAGTGGCCACAGTAGGTTGCTTCTAGCTCATCCATTATATGCATGAACTGTTGAGCATGAAATAAAAAACAGTCGTGGACACTCGTGTATCAAAACAACTAGCCCAATCTGAGTCCCAAAAAAGCATGTAGATCTAGTGGCAATGATCCCCCCTTGGGATAAAACAAGCCAAGATGTAAAGTTTCACTCAAGTAGCAAAAAATTCATGTTGGCAATCTGCCAATGCTTAGACCCTGGGCTATGCATAAATCTACTGACATGTGAGACTGTAAACTGAATATATGGCCTTGTGTTCCATACAGAAATAAGGCATCCAATAGCAGTTTGGTAAAGAGTGACATCAGCATCATGAATACTTGATTTCAAACCTATTTCCATGGGAGTGGCAATAGGTTTGCAATCCTGAAGTCCAAACTTACATAGCAATGTCTGTATGTAACTTTTCTGACACAAGGTAATACCACCATCACACTGCTTAAACTGTATACCCAAGTAATGATGCAACAGCCCCAAATCTTTCATCTTGAAAGTAGCATTCAAATCAGCCTTAAAGTCAGCAATATGTCTCTCATTTGGTCTAGTGATCAGCAAATCATCGACATAAAGAACCACAATGAGAAGTACATCACCCTCACGCTTTACATACAATGTGATTTCTGTTGGACTGTTACGAAAGCCTCGTTTGACCAAATGAGTGTCAGCTTTCTCATACCAAGCACAAGGAGATTGCTTCAACCCATACAAAGCCTTCTTACATTTGCACACTTTGTCCTCTTGTCCTTTTATGACAAAACCGCGAGGCTGCGTTACATAAACTTCCTCAAATATGTCACCATCCAAGAAAGCAGTAACAATGTTTGATTGATGTACATCCCAACCAAAATGAGCTGCCAATGCACATAGAAAACGCACAGTAGTCATACGACAAGTGGGAGCAAAAGTCTCTTCATAATCTATGCCTTTTTGTTGTGCATAACCCTTTGCAACAAGTCAAGCCTTATGGCGGATCGATCTCACCATCCGGCTTGCATTTGAATTTGTAAACCCACTTCATACCAATGGCCTTCTTGCCACGAGGCAAATCACATAAAGTCCATGTGTCATTTTCTATAAGTGCATCATATTCTGATTGCATGGCAGCCATCCAATTTTCTGAATTCTATGCTTCATAAACAAACAGAGGTTCCTCAACATCATGTAAGCTAGACACAGCCAAAGCATAACAATCTAATGCATAAGATGCATGGCGAGAGCCTGAATGAGTACGACTAGACGAAGGTGCATCCAATTTACTGTCACACAAAGTGTGCACCAGCCATTTTGGCATACCTCTAGCCTGCTCATTTTTCAGCCCTTTCCTCATCAAGTACATCATGTACATCTGCATCAGTATGTGCCCACGATTTCTTAAAAATCGTGGATTAACTGGAATCAAAAGAGATCGCAAGCAGCGCAGCAAAAGAAAGAGATCGCAGGCAGCGCAACAAAAAGTAAATGACTGGTAGTGATTCAGGTAGCACAACAAAAAATCGATGTGACTTCCAGTGATTGCATGGAAGCTTTGTGGTGTCTGGCATCTCAAGTACATTACAAATGAAATACAAATCGTAGGTTTGCAGGTCAAAGGCAACGGTGACAGTAGTGCAGCCATCGCCAAGCTCTCTCTCTCTCTCTCTCTCTCTCTCTCTCTCTCTCTCTCTCTCTCTCTCTCTCTCTCTCTCTCTCTCTCTCTCTCTCTCTCTCTCTCTCTCTCACACACACACACACACACACACACACACACACACACACACACACACACACACACACACACACACACAGGGTGGTATGTACCTACGATCGAGAGATGTAGGGTTTTATATTTTCTTGTTGAACAGAAATTTGCAGCACCTATGATTGATTTCTGCAGTTTTCCATGTGTGCAGAGAATGTGTGTGTATGTGTTAGTGAGAGAGAGAGAGGGAGAGATCAAATTTTACTCGCAGAGTATGCGTATGATTGATTTTTGCAGTTCGTCCTGTGTGCAGAGTGGGTGTGTGTGTGTGTTAGTGACAGAGAGAGAGGGAGAAATCAAATTTTACTCGCAGTGTGTGTGTGTGTGTGTGTGTGTGTGTGTGTGTGTGTGTGTGTGTGTGTGTGTGTGTGTGTGTGAGAGAGAGAGAGAGAGAGAGAGAGAGAGAGGGAGAAATCGATTTTTACACCAGCGGTACTGTGTGCAGAGTGGGTGTGTGTGTGTGTGTGTTAGTGAGAGAGAGAGATAGTTTGAGAAATCAATTTTTACAGCAACGGTACCATCGCAGAGTGTGTGTGTGTGTGCGTTAGTGAGAGAGAGAGAGAGAGAGAGACAAATTGGTTTTTACATCAGCAGCTCCGTAAAAAGCTTTATGTGTGTGCTTGCTTAAAGCTTTATGTTCTTTTTTTGCTTTAGTTAGAGAGAGCACGCATACACGATGGCTTCGTTGAAAAAGAGTGCGAGAGGTGCGTCCAATAGCGTGGGTGAAGAAGGCGTCCCCGTTAAGAGGAGGGGGCGTCCTCGAATGACCGCAGAGGAGAGGTCCTCAAACGAGTCGAAGAGGCCGAAGAAGTTAATGGAGGCGAGTGTGACAATCTCTGTGACAAGGGAGGACATAGATACATGTCTTCTTCCACGTGTTGACGAATTCTTGTAGAAGGAGACATTAGCGGGGATGTGCGCAGTGGAAAGAGGAGGCAGTGTATTCCATTTGCATTTTCAGATGGTGGTTCGTATGCTGTCGTCATCTCTTATTGCCATCAACAAGAAGCTGAAGTCATACTTGGGTTGGGACAAGGAAGGTTCGGCAGGTGCGAACATCCTATGCAGAGCTCTAAAGCAGAAAAATATGCATACCTTCCAGGGGATGGTAGGCTATTGCATGAAGGATGAAGGTGAGCCGCACTTCCAGAAGCTGACTCACAATGTCACTGTTGATGATATCAACAAGGGCGTAGAGTTGTATACCCTTTACGGTGTAGACGACCTCACGAACAGGGTATGCCTAACTTCAAACAATATTTTTGACCGTGCTGCAATGTATTGGAAGTTCAAAATGCGGCACCCTCTAGGGAACGATTTCTTGTCCACCTTGCACATTATGGTGCGTACCGGAAAATACTACCCTTCATCGTCATGGATCATTCCTTACCAAGGCCGAGGAATGTACCTGAAAAAGATAAGAGTGATGTGGTGTTGCATGGCTTTTCCCTCAACCGTGACTTACCAGGACATAGTGAGCATTTTTGTGGCCAATGACTTGTACGCCAATGCACAACCACGAGCCGATTGGTTTAGGTCCCAATGGGAGGCTATAGAAAGGTTAGCATCATATTATTCTGCTTTCTTTTCCATGCGTTCATTGCTTTAGGTACTTGTCAGTGTCTGTGATTAACAAGGAGCTTACCGATACGACCGCATTTAAAGAGACCAACGTGGACGATCCAAAAGCAAATGTTGTTATCATTGATGACAGTGATGATGACGACGAGGGCACACAGATAGGCGATGATTTCATGCCTCTCGTGCATCGCACAGAGGCAATACTTGTTGCATCTTGAACGTTTATAATTCATGACTGTTTCTTTTCGTTGAACCACATTTTTTTGCCGTTGGATTCTAACTTGTTGGGCTCATTCTTTGTTATGCAGATCGTAATGGAGGAGGGGGGTCATTTGAATGCTGTGGAGGCCACTGACACGCAGGACACGTTCGAGGGAGTAGAGGAAGATCTTGTTGAAAGATTAAAGGAAATCCTGCTACAGATTTGGACTGAGGTCCATGGCCATGACAATGGCACCCTTAAGTTCTTCATAAAAGAGTCTGTAAAGTCAATAAAAAACGTAGTTCAAGATTGTCAAGTAAATGTAGCGGATATCAAGGTAGCTGACCTAGAGGAGCAAATAGTGGCATTGCGGGAGGTTTCATCTTTAAAAGTGCAATTGAATAAACTGAATGCACTTGTGATAAGACTGAATAATGTAATCGGACGTTTCCGTTCATGAATTTAATGTCATTGCTTATCCTTATCTATAGGATGCGTAATTGTCTTTTCTGTTTACTTGTCATTACAAATGAACTTCAATTTATGCCTTACCAGTTTTTATGAATTGTTGTTTGTTATGGTGTTCCTTCATAAGGTTGGATCTCATGTATCTGCTCCATGTGAAATTGTCGCAAATCTCGAATGACTAGTTTTAATGCCTACTAATATATACTCTTGTGTAAATTGAATGGATTGTCACAAGCCCACTCTCTCTCTCTCTCTCTCTCTCTCTCTCTCTCTCTCTCTCTCTCTCTCTCTCTCTTCACCTTCAAGATTCCTTGGCATCTCCAAAGAAATGAACTCTTTTACAAGTCTACCAGTATGTACCAGTAATAGGCTAATTTGTAACATTTTCAGAAACCCCCATAGGCTGTACATTTGCCTCATTGGAACTTACATTCGTATTTCCACCACTAGAAAGAGGCAACATTAAAGTGCCATAAATGTCCTGTGAGCTTACATTACTGTCTCTAGTACATGAGAGCAAGGGCTAAACAGAATCTTCCACAAACACTACATCCCGTGAAACCAGAATACGCTTTGTTTACGGATGATATAACCTGTAACCTTTGCTTTCAACAGTATAACAAAAAAAAATACATTTGACAGCCTTATCATCCAACTTTCTGCGATGTGTTTGTGGCACCAAAGCATTTGCCAAACAGCCAAAAACACGCATGTGCTCAATACAAGGCTTTCTATCGTGCCATGCTTCATATGGAGTAATAGACTGCAAAGCTTTCGTAGGACACCTGTTTAGTACATAAGTGGCACACATGATGGCCTCAAGCCAAAAAGAATGCGACAAAGCTTGACTTTTGACCATACATTGTGCCATTTCCGTAAGTGACCTATTTTTCCTCTCAGCAACACCATTTTGTTGAGGTGTATAAGGCACTGCACATTGGTGTTTTATCCCATGACTAGCCAGAAATGCATTAAATTCATGAGACATATACTCTCCCCCCCTCGATTGGAACGGAGGGTGCCCATACTACATTTCGATACATTTTCAGCCATAGCCAGAAATTTTTTGAAGCACATAAAAACTTTGGACTTATCTTTAAGCGGAAATACCCATGCATGCCTGGAGTAATCATCAATGAAAGTCACGAAGTACAGGTAATTACCCAAGGATGGAGTTTGCATGGGCCCACAAACATCACTATGCACAAGCTGTAACCTGCATGTGGCCCGAAATGAACCATCCTTTGGAAACTTAGAAAGTGCGGCATCTTACCTAAAATACAGCCTTCACAAACATGTTTGACAGGTGCTTCAAGAGGCGGCAAAGAAGCAACCATATCAGATTTTTGCAAACGCAGCAAACTGGCAAAATTCAGATGACCAAAACGTGCATACCAAAGTTTTACATCTGAAATAGCCCTTGAATATGCAATAGCATTTGCAAAATTTTGTCCACACTTGCCATACAAAGTGAGCTTATACAGCCCACGGCACAAAAGGCCAGATGCAACAATTTCATCACCAAAACTGAGATCATGAACTGTACATCTGTCATCCACAAATTTGACTACAAGTCCAAGTCTAGAAAGTGTGGATACAGACAAGAGATTCTTCTTGATCCCAGGTACATAAAGAGCATCAACAAGTGTGAAGGAACTGCCATTTGCAGCAGTAAGCACAATCTTTCCAACTCCCTGAACCAGATAAGAGACATTGTTGGCACAAGTGACTGAATTCCCATGAGGGACAGACTCGAGAGATGTAAACAATTCACAATGTGAGGTAATGTGCTTTGTAGCACCACAGCTGAAATACCACATATGTGAATTTGCAGCAACTGACAAGTATGCATCATGGACAACAGGATTGTAAGTGCACTCTATGTTAAAAGCCCATGCAGCATCAACATCAGCAACACAGTCTCCTTTCATAGAAGACTCAACAATGGCTGCTTTTATAGTGGAACCAACATTTGCAGTGGAACCACCCTCTCTCTTCTTAGCCTCTTTGGCCTTCAACTTAGGACACGACTTGATCAAGTGATCATTAGCTTTACAATAATGGCAACGCATCTTCTTTTTGCTCTTATCACCAGAATTGCCAGACGAAGTGTGCCAGCAGAAGCATTGGGAACAGAAGTTTTTCCACTCGCAACAGAACCATAAGAAGTGGCTGCATTGCTGTTACCACCCTTTCTTTGACAAGCAATAAAAGCCTATTCAACTGCACGCTGTCTAGTCCTGTTTTTTCTGGAAAGTGACTCTTGCAATAGCAATGTGCATAATGCATCAAACTTGACAACTTCTAGATTTCCTTGGGTCATAAGTCTCCAAGTACTAGCAAAAGTCTGGTAAGAATCTGGTAAGGCATCAAGAACAGTCTGCACAAGGGAACTGTCTAAAATAACTTCACCTACAGAAATAAGCTGCTCATTGATATCCTTGACACTAGCAAGGAAAGTTTCCATATCATCTTCCTCGTGCATAATCTTCGACTCCAGCTCTTTACGCAGCAAAGCAATTTTAGCCTCATTGCGACTTGCATAAAGACCAGTCAAAATATCCCAAGCTTGTTTTGCAGATTTTGTTGAACAAATGTCAGGAACAATGGTGCGCTTCACAGACAACACAATCAATGCATGAGCTTGCATATCCTTTACATCCCAACGAGCTTGTTCTGTTGTAGGCAAAACAACTCTAATAGCAGCAATCCTTGCAGCAAGACCTGCAACATCCTCAACATCGACTACATCCTCAGAACCAGGACGTACATCAATGCCCTGCACAATATTCTAGACACCCTTTGACACAAGAACGTGTTGCATCATATAAGCCCACATAGGGTAATTGTCCCCATCCAACCTGTCCTCAGTAGCAAACATCTTGAAGACGTCTGTGTTATTGTCAGCCATGGTAAATGTGGTACCTGATGTGAAAACTGCTCGAAAATAGGAGAAACGGAGCGGGAACAACACGTGCTATATAGCACAAACCGTAAAGACTATGAGGCACCTGTTATGCAGAAAACGGCACTGACACAAATTCTGCACAAAATGACAAAATAGCTTGTGCATAACTACTTGTAGTGGAAATGGAGGCCGAAATGGGCCCGAATTTAAAAAAAATTGTCGACCTGCGAATGCTTGCCACAGCTCACTGAAATCGGAGAAAGTGAGCAGGCGTGTGCTAGAGCAGTTGGCGACTAAGCCCGGGAGGACGCAAGCTACTCTGATACCAATTGTTGGAATTAGGGTTGGAGAGAAACGCACATAGCTTGGAGAAGACGAAGGAAGCTCAAGGCACACAATAGAGAGTGTGTTACTTAGTGTGCAATGGAAAGATAGATAGCCCTAGAGTGATTGGCGATATACAATGCTTGGGGAAAAAAACATCCTAAAGATAGAAAAAATGCCCCGGCCTTTGCCTGCATATCAGTTCAGAAGAAGTTTAAGAACTTTTTCCAATTATCTTTCACACATGGTAATGTCAATTTTAGGAGGGTATTCTATTAATTCCATGTGGGAGAAAGACAGACAACATGGCACATCTTCACCTGCATATGCTTGCAATGTCTCTACATAAGCCTCCATACTTCCCGTCATTATGGAGAGCACATACTTGCATCTAGGCCACAATTTCTTGATAATGCCATTCCAAGCACATTGCTGGCTTGCCGCTTCACATATGGCCGCTACTTGGTTGGCGCGACGGGCATTCCGGCACATTAAAACTTTGTCCTTCATGATGGCTCGAAGAGAAGGGTCGATCACTTTGCTTTGATTTAGGTGGCCGAATTTGATATCATGGCAAAGGTTCTTCCAGTCAACCTCAAGCATTCTAAGGGCCTCCACTAGTGTATATGCAAAAATGGCAGTCAATACCTCCACATCATCTCTATGCACAAGGGCACACAAAAGGTGGCAATACACGCCTACACCAACATTGTAAACAGTTGACATTAGCACAAAAGCTTCAAGTACCATGAAAGACATGACTGCGTGCTAAAATTATACAAATTGTAATGACCAAGTCGTGCTCTTGAATGATGAGTGTTTCCTTGAATGTATAACAAGAAATGGTAGAAACTCATAGAATTTCTCTAGAAAAGAGCTGCCACCCTCACAAACTAAAGGCATCATGGGGATAGCAATGAGAGCATTGTGAATGGGAACATCTTCTTACTTTTGATGGGTCACTTGGGATGACTAGCAGGTAGAATAAAGGCAATGAGTGTGACCCCTAGATTCTACAACTAAAAATAGTAGAAACTCATAGATTGGCCATGAAAAAGAGCTATCACCCTCCTACACTATAAGATGTCATGCGGATATCTATGTCAGTAGACTTGGTGAAAAATTATCGGGTATCATTTGGATATAACACAAGAAGATTTAGAAATTTTCTCATGTAGGAAAAGGGAGCCTTTTTCAGTGTTTTCCATATAATGCATAACATCATGAGCTTTTGCTTAGGAGGCACCGCATACCTAGCCAGGTACGGTTGGGGGCAGGGGACCGCTGGCCCCCCACCGGTGCCGATGGTCCCCTAACCCCAATCGTACCTAGTTAGGTATGCCTCCCTCCCTCCCAAAAGCTCGTGATGTTGAGTTAAGTCATAGTGTGGGAATTATTGTGAGGGTCTGTCCAAAACTTCTTGTGTATAACAAGAGAGTAATTGTTACCTAGGTTCGAAGTTGAGTATTAGCTTAAACATTAATTACGTGCCTTGCTCAAAGCTACTTGCAAAGACCACCTCATCTGGGCAGCATGAAATTAAGCCACGTATCTGTTGTCGCATCTGGTAGGCATCATCATAAATAAGGTGTGTGGTGGCAGTTGCCAATTGAAGGCCGCCTTTGGTGGTGCTCAGTTTGCAGCTGAGCTTATAAGTGGGTAGGCCCTAAATTTATACAGAATTGCAAGTGTTGGATCAATAACTAGAATTTGAAGGGCCAACAAGCTGTAATAGAAGGCATATTAAACAAATTTGAAGCTATGAGAAAACGGATGATTAATTACCGATTTAGATATGTACTCGCAATGTGTGCCACCTCCAAGGTGCCAGTTTTGAGACCGTCAAAGTAAGAAATGTACTTTTCAAGACCTTCGCTGGTTCCGGAGCTGCATTCCACACTTGCATATCAGCTTTGCTTGTGTGTGTGCATGCACGCACGTGTGTGTGTGTGTGTGTGTGTGTGTGTGTGTGTGTGTGTGTGTGGAGCGGGGCCGGGAGAGCTGGAATTTAGTGAAGTTCAGAGTAAGGAAAGACATAATAAGCACATTGACGTGAAAAAACACAGAAGTTTGACAGAACAAGATCACGGTTGCGATGTTCGCCATCGCTGATTAGACACGTGAATTGGGGGCCATTGCTGGTTGTGGCGAGTATGAGGCTGCACCTTATTGCTGCTTTCTCATCATCACCTCCATGGCGTCTCTCTCCCTCCGCATGCCTGGCCCTACCTCACGCACTGCACACTGGCAGAATAAAGCATCCTTTGCTTGCTCAACCAACAACCTCTCTCATCTGCTGACGTTGCCCGCTGACGTAGAGCAGGACTTTGCTCCACGTCTCGCGTGCCATCATCAAATCATTTTCAGAATGCTCGCGCGCGCGCGCGCGCACACACACACACACAGAGAGAGAGAGAGAGAGAGAGAGAGAGAGAGAGAGAGAACATGAAAGTGGTCGCTCGCATGCAGCATATCTATAGAGAGAGAGAGAGAGAGAGAGAGAGGCACTTTAACCTTTGCTTCCGAGTCCTTGCATGATTCTGAAATCTTTTATTTTTTGAAATGGGTGCCACATATTGGCTTTAAAAAATGAAAAGGTATTCCTAATTCACACCCTTCACTTATGCATTTAATATGTTTTGAGAATTTTTATTTTTTTAAGATTGGGGAGACCTAATGGTACTTTGTTGAAAATGGCTTAAAATAGTTTAAAAATAATACCATAAGTTTTTGCATACTATAGATTATTTCATTGAAGGATGAACAACTCCACCCCCCCTAAAAAAAAAAAGTTTCCACGGTTTTTTACCAAAAGAAGGCGGTGATTATATTAAAAAAGGACACACTTTACATCAACATGTTCAAGGAAGGAGGATGAGGATTACCTAGTCTCAAAACATCCCTCGATTGAGAAAATGTTCACAACGATTACTAGAAGAAATCTTGATTTTTGGCTGAGAAAAAGGTAAGGTGCCAAGGTCTCGTATGCCCAAAAAGCCATTTTGCATCTATACTACTTATAATGGGGGGAGGTGTCATAATAACTAATATCTAATTCTCCTAAATGATTTTCTCATGTGAAACTGATCATTTAATATGGGGAAGTACCAGGGAGAAAAAGCTAGATTATTTGTAAAGCTAGCAGACTGGTCACAATAGGGGGCCCAGAGTAGGGATCCAAAGGAGTACCATCTGTACAAGAGCAATGTGCAATGTGCAATGAATGAGCTCCAAAGACCTTAGGGTTCAGCCCATTAAGACTTCAAAAAGGTTAAGTTCCAAAATTTCAAAGTGTAAAGTCCAATGGTCAATTGTAAATGGAATTGGATGCTTTGTGTGTGTGCAAAAGGCCAAGAGGACAAAAGCAAAAACGTTTTGGGAAGATGACAAAGCTTAATAAGGACTAGACATACATACACACTATACACCTAAGCTTACCCTTTACACAAAGTAAAGAGGACACATGTCAGGCATGCAAAGAAACCTCCAATTCTTGTCTGAATCCTATTGGATGGGCACAGAGGTGGACCAATGAGAAGTTAGCTAGTGTAAACTAAAATTTTATTTTTATAAATGCTCAAAAAATAACCAATAAGAAATAGTCTCCCTAAAAGACTATTGTACAGTCAAAAGGTCCAATGATAATTAAGGAGTTTCTAAAATTGCTTAATTCCTGTTGGCCAAATGACTAAAAGGTCCAATAGCAAAGCAGATAATTAAATTAATTATTTGGCATTTACAAAATGGAAAAAAGGATGGACACTTGTCATAAAGCTCTTGACTGGGCCTCTCAAAGGCTTTTGGCTAAATTATTTACGGGCCAATAGGAAGCCAGCAAGAGTAAAACTCATACTCAAATACTATTGGCTAGGCTTTTCAAGGGCCAATAGGAATGCAGCATGAGTAATTGGCAAGGGGGGTCAACCAAAAGGAGAGAGGGGGCTGTTTTGGAAGGGCATTCTTCCACACACACTCACACACCTCATGTGTAGAGCAAGAAAATCATCTCCTTCTCCAAGCTTTAATGGAAAGCTCATTATCTTCTCCAAGTTTGAGAATGGAGGCCTACACCAACAACGCTTGGATATGGAATGAAAATCCAACCAAGAGCTAAGCTTCAATGTCATGCTTCTCTCCTCTATTATCTAATTACTAAGCTAAGCAAAGCCACAAGAGTAATTAACACTAGGTTGGTAACCTAACAAGACATAAAAGTGTCTTTTCAGGGTTTTGAAAAAAACCTCCAAAAGCATAGTAGATCCCCTCATTTTGTAAAATCCATTCATGAGGTTATAGTTCAAGGCCTCCTACACATGGAAAAAATAAGAAACTTGTAAATACTTTAATAAATATGCCAAGCGTGCGTAGCACTTGAATTTTAGCACAAGGTAAAGAGGTTAAGGATGGGGCTATGTTAAAGGTTGAGAGGGAAACCAGGCTACTTTTTTTTGGGGAGAGACCTCTCCCTTAATACTAGCCTCTACCCTCACCCCCTTCCCCTTAACCTCTCTACAATTATTCTAAAATACAAAAACCTGTAGACACAATTTCCCAAACAAACACCCACCCCCCTCCCCCCCCCCCCCCCCCCCCCCCTCTCCTTGTCATTCCCCAAACCACCTCCTATATAAACTCCCCCTCCCTCTTTTGAACTCCCTTTTAAAACCTACTACCACCTCCTACCACTGATGAGCTCCTCACGGAGCGAAACGCGTTTGGTTTCGCTCTCAACCTTTAGCATAGCCCCATCCTTAACCTCTTTACCTTGTGCTAAAATTCAAGTGCTACGCACGCTTGGCATATTTATTATAAAAGCCTTTGGTCACACCAAGCCTCCAAAGTTGATGGACCAGTACATTTTCATCAAAACAATCATTTCGTACGTTTTGTTACATAGAAATAAGATTAGGGATTTTTGTAGGACTTGAGATAAATTCACTAGTTAACTTCAATGGGTTGGTGATCAGAACATATGATTGCTTCTCACTCACTATTTTTTGTATTGCCAAAAAAAATAGGTACAAAAAAGTTGAATTTGTACCATTCTGCAAACCTATCATCAAAGTTTCTATAGCCACGCTCAATACAAATAATATATGCATGTTTTCTTAGTTCCCTATTGTCCTTTAGGTTCATAAGGAGCCATGGAGCATGTCAAAAGAATAATACATCTCTTACCAAGGGGAATCTTGGGGACAAAGATGAAGTGCTAAATACAGCAAACATGAAAAAATTGGGTTCAACATTATGAGTTGTAGAATCCCATAGAAACTATTCAATATCTAGCCAAATTTGATCCTTATGACTAGATATGGTTACTACCTACAAAATGCATGTAGTTGTCACAAGAAACTAACAATATTGAAAAAGCTATACTTGATATACTAGAATGTTTCGTTTTCTTCTATAATTAAAAAAATCAACCATCGTTGTCTACTATGCAAAATAGGGTATTAGGTGCCCCAAAACTCAAGGAATATTAGCTTTATGTTACAATATGCGACATAGAAAATCAAAACTGCATTTGGATATCATGAAAGCCACCAAAAAAATCATAGAAGAGCTAAAATTGGCTAAAAAACAGAATTTGACAATTTTTGTAATCTGGTCATAACATACAACTTTAACATTTATTTCTCCCTAGAAGCATCACGACATGTTGAGGACTACTAAAGATAGTTCCTTAGCATTATAGACCTCACAAACATGAATTCTAGAGTGGTATAGTTGCAAAAAGTTGAAAAAAGCCAAAAACAGGTACCGTTTTTTCACACAGTTTAGGTTGTGAAATGTTGTGCAAGGACAAGGTTAAAGATGGAATTGATATTCCAAAAAAATGTCGAGTTTTTTTCAGCTCATGAGACAACTTTCTAGACAGATAGCACCTCAAAATCCATTTTGAAACTCTTGACATAATTCAAGGAAAATGGTCACTTAACAGGACATAAAAGTGTCCCATTACCAACCTAGTGTTAATTAAGTGAGGAAATACTTCTTTCTTGTAAGAATACTCCTTCTTTCTCCAGATCTACTCTCATACCCCACTAGCTCTTAACATCTTCGAAGGTGTGTGAGGTCTTGGGTCTGACACCAACGAGTAACTTATGTTATGAGTTATCGCATGTAAGTTTGGTGCATGAAGCTTCCATCTTCATAGCACCGACGAGTTTTTACCAAGGAACACAAAGAATTGTATGTTAGGAAATAAGACGTAGCTAAATAGATAATTGAGTAGATTACTTAATGGAGAGAGATTGATTTACATACACTAGATTATAGAGTAGAGAGAGAGAGAGAGAGAGAGAGAGTACACACGATATACGTGGTTCACCCAATGTGGGCTACGTCCACGGGAAAGCAGCCACTCAATGGCTTTAGTACTTCAAAACAAAAAGTAGTTTACAAAGGGATTATACCCTTAATGGAGCTCCCGCCTTGCTTCACTCTCACCACCTCACACTCACCTTGTTGCATCAACTTCACACTATAAAATGTGTGTAGAAATGTCCTTCTTTTATAGGCCAATAGGGTTGCCCTCTCTTATGAGAGGCAGCCGTGTGTAGCCGCCCTTGTGTGAATAAGTCCAAATCGGACCCTCCAATCCGCCCATGTGTGGCTGCCCTTGAGAAGACAAATCCGCTTTTGAATTCGGCCACCGGCCATTGACTACCGGCCACACCGGCCAACCGACGGTTGTTTTCCGACCACTTTCCGTCTGTCGTCCGGCCATAATATTCCGACGAAAAGGAATATTCCGATGAGGCCTCTAAAGTTGCCCCTGCTTTTTGACTGTGAAATTTTTGGTTTCCGGTAAGTGATTTACCTTCACGCACGATTGCTTCTCCTCATAATGGGGGCCTTACAAATGTGCACTTTTACCACAGAAAATTACAAGGGTAAATTAGGCTCCATACTTAACAATCTCCCACTTGGAGAGTGATCTCCAAACCAAACCTGTGACTGCTTTCCATCTTGGCTTCTTATCCTTGAATGCCGATTGAAGATGAGCAAAAGCTCAACTTCTCCTTGTTGACCACCTTTGTAAACATGTTTGCAGGATTTTCACTCGTATGCACCTTTCTTAGCTTTAGTTGTCCCTCTTCCAAAGCAGTGCGTATGAAGTGATATCTCACTTCAATGTGCTTTGTCCTTGAATGAAAGGCTGAGCATTTGTTGTTGTCCCTTTTAGATACCTAAGTATCCACTTCACAGCTTGCCAGTGCTCTTTACCTGGGTTATCCATGAACCTACTCACAACTCCCACTGCATGTGCAATGTCTGGCCTTGTCCAGACCATAGCATACATTAGAGAACCTACCGCTGCAGCATATGGAACTTTAGACATATAAGCTATCTCCTCTTGTGTCTTTGGACACATATCCTTCGTTAGTTTAAAATGACCAGCCAAAGGTGTAGAACTGGTTTTGCATTTTGCATTGCAAACCTTTCTAGTACCTTCTTGATGTAATCTTCTTGAGATAGCTTTATTGTCTTCTTCGTTCTGTCCCTTGATATTTTCATACCAAGTATCCTCTTTGCAGCACCTAAATCTTTCATTGAAAAATATTTAGACAGTTCCTCTTTTAAGTCTTTGATGTCCTGCATATTAGCACTTGCAATCAACGTGTCATCAACATACAACATTAGGATGATAAATTTCCCATCTCCCAAATTCTTCGTGTAGACGCAGTGATCCGAGTTGCATCTTGTGAGTCCATGATCCAACATCCATCAATCAAACTTCAAGTACCATTGTCTTGATACTTGCTTTAAACCAGACAAGCTCTTCTTTAATTTGCAAACCATTTTCTCCTTACCTTTTACTTCATACCCCTTTGGTTGAAGCATGTAGATTTCCTCCTCTAAGTCACCGTGAGGGAATGCCGTATTTACATCCATTTGCTCGAGATTTAGATCATGAGCATCCACAAGGCTTAAGACAAGCCTAATTGAGTTCATTTTTACAACAGGAGAAAATATTTCATTGAAGTGAATACCTTTCTTTTGAGAAAAACCTTTTACCACAAGCCTAGACTTGTACCTTTTCTTCCCACCTTCTTCTTCCTTTAGCCTGTACACCCATTTGTTTTGAAGTGTCCACTTACCTTTAGGCAACTCAACCAACTCCCATGTTTGGTTGCGATGTAGTGAGTCCATCTCCACTTGCATGCTCTTCGTCCATTCTTCTTTGGATTCATGTTGCATAGCTTCTTCGTATGATTCTGGCTCTCCAGAATCTGAGATCAAGAGATGGTTGAAGAAAGGAACAAACCTTTCTGGAGGTCTACTTGCTCTTGTAGATCTTAGGGGAATAGATTGAAGCTCCTCATTTGGTTGACGTTGTTGCACATTGTCACCGTTTGCAGTCCTTGAGTCTTCACCGTCCTCGAGCTCCATGTACTCATCACCCATTTCTTTTGTTTGTTTTCTTTCCAAGTAATCTTTGTATATATTTTGTTCGTTAAAAATTACATCCCTACTCCTTAAGATTTTACCATCTTCAGGATTCCATAGGCGATATCCAAAGTCACCTTCTCCATAGCCAATGAAGAAACACTTTTTGGACTTTGCATCTAGCTTTGATTTTAGGCTTCTATCTATGTGCATGAAAGCCTCGCACCCAAACACTTTGAGAAATGCATAATTCACCGGTTTACCTGTCCATGCCTCTTCTGGAACTCCCCCATCCAATGTCGTTGAGGGTGACCGATTGATTAAGTACACAGACGTACTTACAGCTTCCGCCCAAAGCTCAAGCGGTAGGCCTGCATGTAGCTTCATGCTTCGTGCTCGCTCCATGATTTTCCTGTTCATCCTTTCCGAAATAACATTTTGTTGAGGTGTCCTTGGGGTTGTCCTTTGCCTCCGAATGCCATTGCTAGCACAAAAGCTTTAAAAGCTTGGCTGCAATATTCACCTCCATTGTCGGATCTGAGGCATTTAACCTTGGTACCTGTTTCATTCTCCACAAAGGCTTTCCACCTTTGAAATATGGAAAATACATCGGATTTATTCTTCATGACATAAACCCATGTTTTTCTAGTCGCATCGTCTATGAATGTTACATAGTACAATGAGCCACCAAGTGATGGTGTACTTGCAGGACCCCAAACATTAGAATGAACCAACTCAAGTTTTTTATTTTTTCTTTCATTTCCTGATTTTTGAAATTTTACCCTCTTTTGTTTACCATAAACACAATCTTCACAGAACTCTAAGTCCACTTCTTTCAAACCTGGTAGAAGCTTCTTTGTTTGAAGGATTTGCATTCCTTTGGCACTCATATGCCCAAGTCGGTAGTGCCACACCGCACTGTCAACTTCTGTAGTTGCTGCACAAGCTGAAGGTTGTGTGCTAACAGTACACAAGTAAAGTGTACCAACCTTTTCTCCCTTGGCAACCACCAAAGATCCCTTTGAGATCTTCCACCGTTTGTTTCTGAATGCAATGTTGTGACCTTCATCGTCCAATTGTCCTGTAGAGATTAAATTTTTGCGAAGAGAAGGAACATGCCTAACATCTTTAAGCTTCCATTCATTTCGGTTAGCAGTTTTGACAGAAATTGTACCTTTGCCGACAATCTCACAAGCTTCATCATCTCCCAAGTATACATACCCAAAATTACCTTTGGTATAGTCTTGGAAATGTTGCTTGTGTGGTGTCGCATGGAATGAAGCCCCGGAATCTACTATCCAGGAATTAGACACATTGTCTAATGAGAGAATTAGAGCATCTTGCTCTACTTTACCTGCCACACTGGCCTCCGATGTTGGCTTGTTGTCTTGAGACTCTGCCTCCTTCTTCTTCTTGGACCAGCAATCCTTCTTGACGTGGACCTTCTTGCCGCAGTTCCAACATTCAAGAACTAACTTTGTGCGTGACTTGCTCCGCCTTGAGCGATCACGACCCTTTTGGTTTTTGAACCTCTCCTTAGGCCTTCCTCTTGTTTCCACTGACAATGCAGCACTTGATGATTCTCCTGTGCTTCTCCTTCGTATTTCCTCGCTTAGGAGAACACCCACAACATCATCAAACTTAAGAGTATTTGTGCCAGAAATAGAATTACTTACAGCCATCACAAGGCTGTCCCAACTATCCGGTAGAGATAATAGTATAAGGAGAGCTCGCACTTCCTCATCGAAATTTATTTTCACCGATCAAAGTTGACTTATGTTTGTGTTAAAGTCATTTAGGTGTTCTGCAAACTGAACCATTCTCTGTCATCTTTAGATTGAACAAGCGCTTCATAAGAAATACCTTATTGGATGCTGATGGTTTCTTGTATAAGTCGTCAAGTGACTTCATCAAGTCCTTCGTGGTCTTCATCTCCGAAACATTGAAGGCCACCGTTGACGCCAAGCTTAACCGGATTGTTCCCAGTGCCTTTCGATCAAGGACAATCCATGCTTCATCTGCCATTGTTGCGGGCTTCTTTGCAAGACCGCCTAGTGGCAAATAGAGGTCCTTCTAGTAGAGATAGTCTTCAATCTACATCTTCCAATGTTGGTAGTTTTTGCCGTTGAACTTCTCAATCTTGAGCTTCCCTTCCTCCGCCATAACTCCCACTCAATTCAAGGAATCCTTTCCTTGAGATAATTTAGCTACGAGCAAACCTTGCTCTGATACCAGTTGTTAGGAAATAAGACGTAGCTAAATAGATAATTGAGTAGATTACTTAATGGAGAGAGACAGATTTACATACACTAGATTATAGAGTAGAGAGAGAGAGAGAGAGAGAGTACACACGATATACGTGGTTCACCCAATGTGGGCTACGTCCACGGGAAAGCAGCCACTGGCTTTAGTACTTCAAAACAAGAAGTAGTTTACAAAGGGATTATACCCTTAATGGAGCTCCCGCCTTGCTTCACTCTCACCGCCTCACACTCACCTTGTTGCATCAACTTCACACTATAAAATGTGTGTAGAAATGTCCTTCTTTTATAGGCCAAAAGGGCTGCCCTCTCTTATGAGAGGCAGCCATGTGTAGCCACCCTTGTGTGAATAAGTCCAAATCGGACCCTCCAATCCGCCCATGTGTGGCCGCCCTTGAGAAGATAAGTCCGCTTTTGAATTCGGCCACCGGCCATTGACTACCGGCCAACCGACGGTTGTTTTCCGACCACTTTCCGGACGCCGTCCGGCCATAATATTCCGGCGAAAAGGAATATTCCGGCGAGGGAAAAAAAAGTATCGGGGGATTCCGTCCCCGAGGCCCCTAAAGTTGCCCCTGCTTTTTGACTGTGAAATTTTTGGTTTCCGGTAAGTGATTTACCTTCACGCACGATGGCTTCTCCTCATAATAGGGGCCTTACAAATGTGCGCTTTTACCACAGAAAATTACAAGGGTAAATCAGGCTCCGTACATAACATTGTATTGTATAAAGTCTCTCTTGATGGGAGAAGTTATAATACAAATGCCTAATGGAGGGGGGACCGGTCCATGTAAATCCGGTCCTCAATAGTTGCCAATTGTTCTATTTCTCTCTCTCTTTCAAGTATTGTTATGCCAAACTAATTAGGTGTTATGCTAATGTTGTTATCTCCAACCAAGCACTCTTGTATGCTCATTAGGAATTTGCTCTTAATGAAATTCTCACTATGTTAAGTTATTTTTCGCTATTTACAAGCTTTATAGACCAGTAATTGTTACATAGGTATCAGAGCTATCGGTTTCTCTTTTCTTAATCAAGAAGAGAGGTCCTCAAGCTTGCTACAAACGGTTGGAATTATTAATTGCATGAGGGTAAGGAGAACAGGGATTTATTATCCTTGAGGTGCGCCTGCTTCGTACAGTTAACGGGGTATCACCGTCGAGAGCTATGGTCTTAATAAGGGAGTCCCAAGGGGCTTGCCTACGGCTTAACCATTATTGAGCTATTAAACGCTTGACAGGAACCGGTGCCGACTGGGCTATGATAAACCCTCTCTTCTATTCCTTGCAATTAATGATATTCCGAGCCACGGGTATAGATGCTTGAGTGCTTATCTTTGAAAGTAAAGAGGAGTAGCAACTAGGGCTTGAAGTGCCAAAGTACAAGTAAAAATTTACACCTAAAACTTAGTTATAATGGTTGACAATAGTAGAGAAAGTGAAATTAATGTTGATGGCTTTGATTTTGCTAATGGTCAAGCTACTAATGATGCCCCTATGCTTGTGAACTATCTTGTTACTAGGCTTCAACAAGCCATGGGCAACCCATCCCTCCAAGGTGAAGTACAACAACAATTATGCATCCATGGGATTCTCCAATCTCCTCACCTAGAAGAGGGAGTGCCTATGAAAGCTCCTAGTGAGATTTCTAAAAGAGGGCTCTCTACGATGAGAGAAGAGGAGGACCCATATGAAGGACCCAAAAGCTTACAAGTTGATGGGGAAACTCCCTCACCAAGGAGAGCCCAAATCTCAACGGTAGAGCCCCCACCGAAAGAACGAGAAAGAAGTGAATCTCCCGCCACCTCGGCGGAGATGGCACCACGAAGAAGGCGGGCAAAACGCTCTCCAACACCCCCTAAACGGAGAAGACCATCGGATAGTCCTTCTCACCATAATTCAAAGAAGGAAGAAAGGAAGTATGAGAAGAAAAAGGCGAGAAAGAGGTCACCCTCTTCTCCATCTTCATCATCCTCCTCCTCTTCTGAAGGAAGTGATGGTGCGGCTCCCAAAGAATTCAAAAGGAGAGGCCATAGGAAATCCTATGCCACTTGGAAGAGGTCATCCAAGCTCAAACAGTTCAAGGAGGGAGGAAAGAGTATCTCTTTTCTTACCTACGATGGCACCTTTGGTGCCACGGACAAAGTCTTGGCCTTTATTCAACAATTTGATGCGGCATTTGGAGATGAGGACTTCACGGAGTCCTCTAAGATATTTCATGTAGCCATTCATCTCCAAAAGTCTGCCAGGCAATGGT
Source organism: Adiantum capillus-veneris (assembly GCF_014529385.1). Classification (NCBI taxonomy): domain Eukaryota; kingdom Viridiplantae; phylum Streptophyta; class Polypodiopsida; order Polypodiales; family Pteridaceae; genus Adiantum; species Adiantum capillus-veneris. The sequence continues at coordinate 18,427,564 of NC_140937.1, forward strand.
GGTCTAGCCTACGAGCAAATGGTGAAGCTCCACAAACATGGAAAGCTTTAAGAGCTTCCATTATGAAGCAGTTTTTGGCTAGCGATGCCAAAGACAAAGTGCTCACCGAATGGCAAAGCTTGAAGCTCTCTCCCTACGAATCTATTCACAAATACGTAGACAAGTTTTGGGATTTACATCTCAAAGCCACTGTCTACAAAAAGATAGATTTTAGAGAGCAAAAAAAACAATTTTGTGCGGATTTATCTGAAGATATGGCGGAGTATGTCAACTCCCAAAGGCCTCGCACTATTTCAGCGGTCATACACCATACTATGGTGGCTTCACGAATCCACTTCCAACAAGGGGCTAAGAATCGAAAAATCTTAAACCCATGGAAAGCAAAGACCGTAATGAGCCTAAGGGGAAGGACCATGTCCAAAAGTTTCCCAAGGGCAACTTCAACAACAACAAATAAGGAGAAGGGAGTCTACAAAGGCAAAAATAAACTCTCTCCTGAAGAGCTAGAGCGTAATCGCAAGGATAACCGTTGTTTCAAATGTGGGGAGCAAGGGCATGCTTATCGTGCTTGCCCACAGAAGAACACACGCAATGAACCTCCTAGAGCTTCCATAATTGAAGTTAAAGAAGAAGATTCTCATCACAAAGGATCTCCTCTATGCCATGCTTGGGGGAAGGTGAGAGAACATAATGCTTTCATTCTCTTCGACAATGGCTCTACTCACAATTTCATATCCACGGAGTTGGCCACTAAGCTAGGCATCCAAGCCTTTGAGATGGGAAATCCCCTACCAGCCGATAATTCTTTCAAGGGAGAAGAAGTCCCAGTTACTCCCTTGATTGGGAAATTGAGGCTTCATGTCCAAAGTTATGTGGACAAAGAGGATTTCTTCATCTCTCCCCTTAAGCATGAGGATGTAATCCTAGGGGCACCATGGTTTGATCGCATGGCGGCCAACATCAAGTTTCCTGAAAGGCAAATTTACTTTAAATACAAGGACAAAGACATGTACATATATGCTAATGAGTCAGGTAACACTATACCTCTTGTACATAAGCAAGCTTTTGATAAGTCAATAAAGAGCTCTATTTCCGTGTACATGATATTTGTAAAAGACTCTCAAAATGAACCTAATGTTCTGTCAAATAAAAATAAAGGGAATAAAAAAGAATTAGGGTTATCTAATTTCCTTAATGAATTCCAAGATGTTTTTATTGACGACATTCCTAATGAATTGCCTCCAAAACGAGGGGATGATGACCATGCAATCGAGCTTCTTCCAGGAAGCTCACCGCCTAATAAACCTCCTTATCGAGTTTCTCAAGCTCAACAAGAGGAAATTATGCGGCAAGTGCATGAGTTGGTTGAGAAAGGAATGGTTAGGCCTAGTTCATCTCCATTTTGTTCACCAGTTTTATTAGTGCAAAAGAAAGATGGCACATATTGTATGTGTGTCGACTACAGAGCACTAAATAGGATCACTATCAAAAATAGGTTTCCCGTTCCGCGGGTAGAAGACCTATTTGATAAGCTACAAGGATTGACCTACTTCAGTAGGATTGACCTAAAAGTGGCTATCACCAAATAAGGATTGTTGATCAAGACAGTGTAAAGACCGCATTTTGCACTACGTTTGGTCTCTACGAACTCATTGTCATGCCTTTTGGCTTGACCAATGCACCAGCTACATTCAACCGCATGATGGAGAATCTCTTTAGGCCTCACCGCAGTTACACTGGAGTGTTCTTTGATGATATAATCATCTACTCCAATTCCTTGGACGAACACAAACAACACCTCCAGGTAATTTTTCAAGTTTTGCGAGAGAATAAGCTTTACATAAATCAAAAGAAAAGTGAATTTTTCTTACAAGAGATTCAGTATTTAGGTCATATTATCTCTAAAGATGGCATCCAAATGGATCCATCAAAGTTAGAAGTAATAAAAGCATGGCCTAACCCAAAGAATTTTCATGAATTAAGAAGCTTTATAGGTATGTGTGCATACTATAGACGCTTCATAGAAAAATTCTCACTCATAGCAGGACCATTGCATGACCTAACAAAAAAGAACGTTAAGTATGCATGGACTACCAAAGAGAACACTGCTTTTGAAAAGCTTAAAGAGAAGCTTATCTCTCAACCTGTGCTTACACTACCGGATCTCTCAAAGCCATTTGAGGGCCAATGCGACGCTTGTGGTGATTGCCTTGGAGCCGTGCTTCTCCAAGAAGGGCACGCCATAGCATATGAAAGTCGAAGGCTCGACCCAGTTGAGCAAGCTCTAGGCATATATGGAAAGGAACTCCTCGCAATTCTACATGCCTTAGACACATGGAAGCACTACTTATTGGGGACTCCTTTCATTCTGCGGACGGATCACCAAAGCCTCAAGTACTTCATGACGCAAACCAACCTCTCCGACAAACAAATGAGGTGGGCAAATTTCCTTTCGCAATTTCATTTTCATATTGCTCACATTGCTGGCAAGCATAATCAAGTAGCTGATGCACTCTCAAGACGTCCGAGAGTGAATGAAGTTTCCATAGCAACTCACAATGATCTATCTTCTATGATAGATGAGTACGCTATTGATTCCGATTTTAAAGATGTGATGTCAGCCCTTGCACTAGGGAAGAAAGAGGAACCATTTACCTCACAAGATGGTTATCTTCTCTATGGTAATAGGCTATGTGTTACCAACTCACTACGTGAGAAAGTAATGTATGAATCTCATGCTCCTCCATATGCGGGGCATAGAGGGATTCAAGCTACCCTAAGAGGGATAGAAATGTACTTCTATTGGCCTACCATGAAAGCGAACATACAAGAGTATGTTTCAAAATGTGTGGTTTGCCAAAAGACAAAGTTTGATAGAGGGAAGAAACCTGGTTTGCTTCAACCTTTGCCAATCCCTAATTCACCCTGGGAGAGCATATCCATGGATTTTATCTTTGGATTGCCTAAGTCTATCCATGGGAATACGGGAATATGGACAATAGTAGACAGGTTCAGCAAACAAGCGCATTTCATACCTGTCAAAAAGACTATTAAGGCCCATCAAATGGCAACCCTCTTTATATCACAAATCTTTAAGTACCACGGCTTGCCAATGTCAATAGTGTCGGATAGAGATCCTAGAATGAACAACAATTTCTGGAAGGGTCTCTTTGAGAATTTAGGTACAAGGCTAAATTTCTCTTCGGCCTATCACCCGCAAATGGATGGTCAAAGTGAGATAGCTAACCTAAAAATTCTTGATCTACTCAAACCTTATGTCACTAAAGTAGATCAAAGATCCCAATGGGAGAAGTACTTACCTTTAGTGGAGTATGCTTACAATAACACAGTACATACATCCACAGGAAAAGCACCTTTTGAGGTAATCGAGGGAAGATAAAAAAGTCCCCTGCTACTTAAGGTACATGGGAAGATCTTCGCTTTCTGCAGATGAATATAGCCGCGACCTACAAGAATCTTTCCAAAAGATTAAAGATGCTATATCCATCTCACAGCAAAGGCAAAAGGCTGCTGCTAACAAGCACAGAAGAGCCCTAAACTTTAAAGAAAATGATTGGGTCTTTCTTAAATTTCCCAAGGCTCGATTAAGACACACGACGGGTAAGAATCCTACGGGACACCAAAAATACTATGCTAAACTAGCAAAAAGGTACTATGGCCCCTTTCAGATTCTTAAGCCAATCAATGAGATGGCTTATCAGCTCAAGTTGCCTAACCACTGGCTCATACACAATGCTTTTCATGTGAGCTTGTTAAAGCCTTACCAAGGAGAGCCACCCCAAGAAGCAACCATAGAAGACCCACCGGAGATTGAAGACCAAGAAGAGGTACTGCAGCCAGAGTCCATTCTCCGACACGAAGACAAGGTATTGAGAGGTGGTAAGATTATCTGACGGTATCTTATTAAGTTTAAGAATTATCCTTTTGAAGATGCTAGATAGATGCAAGGCATACAATTAAAGGATAACCTAAACCTTGTCAATGCTTACAATGATTCCCTAGAGTAAGCAAATGTAAATATGTTTTAAATGATCAATGTTTCTGTCTTATAAGACTCTTTTTTTCTTTATTGTGCACAAATGTTAAGAAGTATGCACGCTTAGGATCAAGTTTGTGGAGACGACGTCTCCCAAACACCAAGTAGAGCTTGTCACTCTACTATGGAAGATTGATAGGACTAATGTGCAGACATGCTTGCGGCAGCTTCGGCTCTCAAGCTCCAAATGGATTAGTCATCCATTGTGGAACGGTGTCGTAGGGTAAAATAGGGATCCTATACCCGCTAAGAAAAGGACTAATGACTATGCTTTATCATCTCTACCTCATAGTCGAGGACGACTATGATTTCAAGAGAGAGGTAATGTCATAATAACTAATATCTAATTCTCCTAAATGATTTTCTCATGTTAAATTGATCATTTAATATGGGAAAGTACCAGGGGAGAAAAAGCTAGATTATTAGTAAAGCTAGCAGACTGGTCACATTAGGAAATTTTGGAGGTCATTTGGAGGGCCATATGAAGAGAGAGAAAAATAGAGCGCGTCCAATGAGCATGAAGGCTACGTTACGTAGAAAAGTACCTGGAAAGACTCAAAAAATAGGAAAATAGCATAAAACTTTCACGAAACTAGGATTGTAGCATAGTAATTTCCTTACTTTTACCGAGCTTTTAGGTGCTTGCGTGTGGTCCCACTTCTGATATTCTCTCATGGTCATTAACGTACTGGAGGGTGACCATTAAGCCCGCACAAGATATTGGAATTTTAAAACACTTTCCCTCCATTAGAATGCTTTCAAAGTGAATCTCCCTCCACTAAAGCTTTTCTCTGAGAGTTATGGCATCCACGTCTTCTCGCCCAAGAGCCTCAAGGTGTTTACTGTCTCTCACACCAACAAACAACAACGGCACTTTGCCTAGAAGGCCAAGTAGTAGCATATCCTCAATTACAATACCAGCTTCAATAAGTGCAGACAACCAATGGGTTGGACAAAGGATAAACAAAGGTTCATGGGTCCTCATGCAACCAAGAAGACCCAAGAGGTCTAGTGGTATCAACGTTTACCGCTCAGCATGGAAGGCCAGGGTGTTGGATTTCAAAGTTGAGATCGGCAAAAGATCTGTAAAGGAAGTTCTTGTTCAGCATGTGTTTACCCATCCAGAGGTGATAGCAAACGGTGGAAATGTATCAAATATACATCAACCACGTTGCAATTGTAAGTACTCTTGACATGTGAACTTACTGATACTCTCATTATAACTTTTCTTATATATTTTGCAATGTTTCTCCCGCTTGTTATGAGTAATGTCTCTACTCTTCACAACTCAATTACATTAGATTTGTCATTTGTACTTATTGATACTCTTAGTTTAACTCTTCTTATATATATTGCAGATGTTTATCCCTCTTCTTATGAGCAATGGGAGCCTGTGGAGTGCATAATAGGCCTCTTCCATGTTGTACATGCCCATATTGGTTCTCTACAGTACTCAGAGAGGAGCAGCAAAAGATTGGCTGATGAGGGAATCTTTTTTTATGACCACTTTTACCAACTCAGCTCAGGCAATAAGAATGGCATGTTGGTGAAACTGCCTCTACCGACCGATTGGAACACTGTGGATTGGCCAGTTCCCGAGGAAACAATGGTGGAGGCAATGCGAAGTAAGCTCTACAAGGATATACAAAGGTCTCTACGTAGCTCTATTCCTACCAAACTGGTTCGAATTGCAAACTTTTGTCCTGTTGCACTCTTCATAGAGCTGTTTCATAGCTACAACATCAGAGTTACAAAAACTATGTTCATGTGCAAGTCATTTCAGCAGTCATCCTGTGACAAACTTCTTGACAAAGGATGGTATGCAAAGGAAGATATTGGTTTACGGTGCGAGGTCGCGCTTGATACTCTAGTTGTCAAGTACATGATTGCAAGCCAATCACTATTACTCTCATTTTGGTATATGCGATCACAAATGCTACACGGTAAGTACATTCCTATGGACCAAGTTTCTGCAGGTTTGGAAGATAATCCTACTGTGGATGTGGAAGTGATTGATAAAGAGAATGGCCTACTATTGGTGGTTACAATAAGGGAGCTATGCAGTCTTCAGCATTTGCGAAATGACATCATTGAAGAGTCAATGGACAAGGAACTATCAGATTTTTCCTTTTTCTTAGCTGGCCGTAAGGTGATGCGGCGAAGAGAAAAAGATATTTTGTGCAAAGAGTTGGATGGTCGGGTTGAAGTAGTGTCAATGTAACAGATATTCTTGTAAACCCAAGTGTATACAAATGACTTTCAAGACATGAAGTTTATTGATCTCATTTTTCAATTGTGCCCTGTGAAAAAGTGTGCTTGAAATACATTTCTTTACCACGTCAAATCTCTCTCTGTCTCTCTCTCTCTCTCTCTCTCTCTCTCTCTCTCTCTCTCTGTCTATATATTATATATATATATATATATATATGTGTGTTAGACAAGACAAAGACAGATAGAAGAATCATCTTAATTCATTAGAAAGTACAAACTCGTCCGTGAACAATGGACTGAGATACAATTTCTGTAAGTATGAAATCAGAATGTCTTCAAGGTAAAAATCGAAGGAATGCCCCTCGAAAAAAGGTGGTGAGATAGTTGTTCCCGGCGGATTTAGTTCTCCCTTTTCGGGAGTATCATCAATTAGTAGTGTATTAGTTGCATCAAAGGGTACACCGATTTGGCTAAACGGTTTGTACAAAAGAGGTAATCCTGGTCTTTTAGGGTGGTAGTGGCCCTCAACGGTAACGCATTTTCTTTGATCATACAAAAAGGCAAAATCTGACGTGTGAGCTTGGCATACACTGCAAACTATTGCAACTAGTGGCGATAAGTTTTGCCTTTGCATTGAAGACCATATGCCAACTCTGAAGCGCGGAAGAAGAAACTCAATAAACTCCTTGGTTCCTGGACGAACCACGACTCGACAAGTTCCCATCCGAAACGTTTGCAAATCCTCAAAGGGTCCTCTGTCACCGAGAGGCACCCGCATCAGCAGCAATCCATTGACGTCCAAGATAATCAACCTCTGTAAAAGTTGACAAGTACATATAAGTAGTTAGAAGCTGAACATATTTTGCCATACTTGAATAGACATTACCGGAACAACCGTATCTACAGGTAGCAAGGGTCCATACTGGGTCTCTGTAGTGTTCATGTCGTTGTTGCTCTCCTCCGCTTTATCTTCATAGTCATCATTCAAATCTTCATCAGGGGTCTCCCCCATGGCCCTTTCTGCCTGATTCAAGGTTGATCGGCTTGCCTCATACATCCTTCCCTGATCCATATCATTTTGCTCATCCCTAGGCCTGCTTTCCTCATCCATATCCTTTTGCTCATCTGTAGGCCTGCTTTCCTCATCTTCGGTTTCAGCCATAGGCTCTTTTGGCTGTTCCACTGGCTGACTTGGCTCTTTCATTGTCTCCTCCGGTTGAACCTTAGCAGCTTCCATATGCTCATTTGTCCTTTCCTCATCCTCGACTCTTTGATCTTTTGCTGATATGACACCCTCGGCCCGATGCGATTCCACTGTATCGGATGTAGGGGTTTGTCGTGGTGGCACGTCATGTTTTGTAAGATCAATAGTGCGCTCATCCAAGCCGCTATCTTCAAGCTCTCTAGGGCTAGACATAGTAAGCAGGTGTTGTATTAAACTTACCCGGTATCTTTGCAAATAATCATATGTGTAGTTTTTTAAAGCACTCTGCAAAATTGAAAGACCACATGATGAGAATTCTTTTATAGACTAAACCAAAACTAACTGAATGCATTGCAAAATAGGTACCTTAGTCATGAAAGGTTTTAATGCAAAGTAGCTTTGCAGGACATATTCTGCATGGAGAAGACATCTCCAGCCGCAAGAATTCCCATCGGTTTGATTTGGGACAGGTACTTCTTTGATTGGGGCCTTGTATAGTTCATACCTTCCACATAGCTTGCCATAGGCAAGCAACAACCTCTTTATACAACTGCACAAGGCAATGTCGAGATGTTAGCATGAGGCTTCAAATTTACATGGATATCTATAATAAACACTTTCTGACACAAAACACTTACAACCTAATTTCAGGGTGGGTTCCTTTTATTGAATTGAACACCCACACTGCTGGTTGGTCAACATCAAGGCATATGAGACTCCAGTGATGGTTGTTCTCATATGGGAAGATGATCACAGTAACTTCCAGCATAGCACAGTGGCGAAACCAGCTCTCAAAGGTCCCAGATGGACTATTCTTTTGTCTAATAATTACAGACATTTGTGGATCAAGGAGAAACACCTCTGTGTGAGTGTGCAATGGGAGTTGACTTTTGATCAGGCTGCAGAGACTCTACCTGAGTTAGCAAACCTATTATCTGAGTTTTCAAAGCTAGCAAGATAGTAACACTTACTTAAGACAAGCATAGATAATTGTGTCTGAAATCTGAGCATCTGGATTCTGCAATAAATCAATGTCCACCTTTTCCAGAGCTAGGTTTCTGGTTCCATCTACAAATGGTATCTCTGCAAGCAAACCATTCTTCATTGAAAGTAGAGTTTCTTGATTCATTGCCTCTATAGACAGGGTCACATTGCACTCTGTTTGTTTCTGGGACTCCACTGCTACTTTGGCTTTCTCCTGAAGCTCTGCTTCCCTCATTTCCTCTGTTTGGCGAGCAATAGTCTCTGCCTTTGCCCTTGTATTCACATCATGTGTGACATCTACAACTGTGAGCTGAGGCACTAGCTCCGGGGGGTATAACAAAATTTCTCTCATTTTCTTATCCTTGCAGACATTGGGGACCAGCAGTTTGTCATACCTCCACCTTATTCTTTTCAATGTCTCACTATCTTTGTCCATTATAGTAACCCTGTGGGCATGGGCTGCAACAATGGTCATGTCACTGAAGTACTCCAGTAGGAAGTCCTCAGCTGCTTCCTGTAGAGCCATTAATGCCACCACCTTCCACCTTTTGGTGCCCCAGGTAGCTTCATCACATATGGACCTCACCATCCTCTGGAAGGGCAGCTTTGGTATGCATAAATCTACACATTTCTGTGCCTTTCTGATTTCTCTGAAAAGTCCCATGCAGGTTTGGAGCTTCTTCATCCTTGGCCCTTTCAGAATTTTATTTGGTTTTCCAAGTCTTTTCTTTGGGGTTGCTGATCTACCACTTGCTTTCGATGCTAATCCTGGACCCTTGCCTGCCTTCCTTGCAGTGGCTTTTGTTCTAGCCATCTTACTGTACACCAAAAGAAGAGTCTCAATCCCCTTCTCTCTTTCTATTAATCTCTCTCTCTCTCTCTCTCTCTCTCTCTGACTCTCTCTCTCTCTCTCTCTCTGACTCTCTCTCTCTCTCTCTCTCTCTCTCTCTCTCTCTCTCTCTCTCTCTCTCTCCTTTCTATAGCTTAGCATATATAACTAGAGAGAGAGAGAGAGAGAACCCACATTACTAAAGGCGCGCACAGACCACTTTTTAACCTCAACAAGCACGTCCGCGCGCCGTTAGTATAGGTTAAAATAACACACCCATACTCTCTCTATCTCTCTCTACTCAATGGACAGTACTAACGGCGCGCATAGACACATGCACTACGGGTATGACTCTCTACGCGCGCCTTTGGTATAGAGAGAGAGGGAGAGAGAGAGAGAATGTGTGTGTGTGTGTTTGTGTGTATTTTTAAGATGTGTGTCTATGTGTAAGTGTGTGTGTTTGTGAGTGTGTGTGTGTGTGTGTGTTTGTGAGTGTCTGTGTGTGTGTGTGTGTGTGTGTGTGTGTGTGTGTGGGTGTGTATGTGTGTGTGTGTGTTTGTATTTTAAAGATGTGTGTCTGTGTGTTTGTGTGTTGGTGACAGAAACAGAGATAGAGAGATTTAGGCAAAGCCAGAGGGAGAAGCAGACCTTCGTTATGTCGCTGCGTGGCGTTGCTGTCGGAGACGCAGGCGATGCTCTTGCACACTCTCTCTCTCACTCTTTCACTCACTCACTCTCTTTCACGAGGTGTATTTTTTCTCTCTCTTGACCACTTTATATGGCGTACAAAAAGTATACGGTCTCAATAATGACCACACGTGCGACCGCATGCAAATATATTTTAATTTATTGTGACACGTGGGGCGCCGCCGTGTGTATCCGTTATAAGTGTGATTTTGAGAGAGAGAAAGAGAGAGAACAATAGAGAGAGAGAGAGAGAGAGAGAGAGAGAGAGAGCGAGAGAGAGAGTCTTAGAGAGACAGAGAGAGAGAGTGAGCAGATTGTCACAAAGAGAGAGAGAGAGAGAGAGAGTCTCAGAGAGAGAGAAAGCGTGATCAGCTTGTCACAGAGATAGGGAGAGGGAGAGACACAGATTGAGAGAGAGATAGAAAGAGGGAGTCCTTACTCTCAGAGAGAGAGGGAGAGAGAGAGAGAGAGAGAGAGGGAGGGAGAAAGACAGACTCCGCTTGACACAGAGAAAAGCAATAGAGGAGACACCTCCCTTTGAGTTCCTGCAAACCCCACCAAAAAAAGGTGATCTCTCACTCTTTCTCTCTGTATTTCTAGCAGTTGGTACAAATTGTGTGTGTGTGTGTGTGTGTGTGTTGTTCAACACACACACACCTCAATACCCATAGTTCCATAGACAGAGACACAGACACATCCTCTCTCTCTCTCTCTCTCTCTCTCTCTCTCTCTTTGCATTTGTCTATTGGACTAAAGGCGCGCAAGGAAGGGAAAGTTCCTTTTGCAGCTCTCTCCGCGCGTCGTTAGTATTGTTATTGCTCTCGCAGTTGTACTTAAGGCGCGCGGAGAGGTTTGCAAAAGGCACTTTTCCTTCCTCGCGCGCCTTTAGTCCTATAGACAAATGCAAAGAGAGAGAGAGAGAGATAGAGAGAGAGAGACTTGGTGTGTTTCTGTTTGTGCTTTGGTGAGAGACAGATATATATATATATATATATATATATTTTTTTATTTATTTATTTATTTATATTTATAGATATATTTATATCTATAAGGGGAGAGAGAGAGATCATGATGGTTTGGTTTTGGAAGAATTGTCATGTTTCCTCATGGTTTTGACTTGTTATGTTTCTTGATGATTAGGATTAAGGTCCAGTAGGCAGAAGAGGCTGAAACCAGATCCAGGGCTTGTGCCAGGATTTCAAACCTTGGAGGCTCAGTTGCTTAATGTATCTGCCAAAAGAACTGTTGACTTTTGTCAGGACATATCTGAGGAAAAGTCGCTTGGTGAAGATCAATCAGAGAGGTCACCAGGGCAAGAAGATCCCTCACCCTACAAGGGTGTGGTGCCCTGTAAAGTACTTCTCAAGAAAAATACCAGAAAGAGAAATATAGACTTCTCAGATGATGCAGATGTGCTAGAAAGTACAAAATGTAAAGAAAAGGAGGATGTGTCTTCTCTGGAAGACCCAGCTGCAACTGATGAGAGGCTGTTTGATTTTGCAGCATCTTGTGGTGCTGGGGACAAGTATGATCTAATTCATTCTATGTTTAATCCAAAGTTTGACATTGAAGACCTGTTAGCTCAGCACAGTAATTTCTTGCAGTCCTACAGAGATAAGTTTGAGGTGATGGTGCAGGTAGGAAGGGTTGTTCTGCCTACTATGACTCTTGTGCATTTAAATGATTGTGGTGGAAAGGGACAGGGAGTGAAGAAGTATAGGGAATTACCACCCTCTTGCCGACATTCAGTCTGCCCTTTGCACCAAAAAGAATGCAAACTCATTTAGGAAGCCTTTGGCTTTATGATTTACCTCAACAGCCTGTTTGGATTCCTCATGCAGAATCCTGATGAGGTGTTAGAGGAGCAGGATGCAGCACCAGAAGAGGAATGCGAGGAGACAACTCATATGCAAGAAGTCGAGGAGGTTGAAGACACAGTCGACCTTGAGGTTGAGGCAATTGAAGCACAAAGAAGTAAGATGCTCTCTGTGAAAACCACAGAAATCAAACTTCCATTGGATGTCAGTAACTTCACTGAGAAGCATGCTCAGATGATGTTGCCAGCTGTGCCTGACTTCAGGATTGGAGACAGGACCTATATCTTCTTACATGATGTGCAAAGTGTGTTTTATTTAAGGGAGGATTTCTCCCTAGCTATTATTTCCAGATTCCAAGAGGAGAGGAGTGGATTTGTTTCAGAGGATAGTAGTGATGATGAGGCAATGGAAACATCCAGCAATCCAATGGAATGCCTTCGAAGATGCTTTGAGAAAGCTGAAAAATACAAGGAGACACTACCTGATGAAGCCACCTTCCAAGCAATAAGACAAAGCCTAAGACCATCGAAAAGTAACAAAGAAGTGGAGGATTGGTTTAACCATTCAGGTCAGGGGTCAACTACATCTGTAGACCTATGGCAAGAAAACCTCTTTCTGCAGGATGAGAGCTTCATGGTAACTCTCTCTCTCTCTCTCTCTCTCTCTCTCTCTCTCTCTCTCTCTCTCTCTCTGTTTGTGTCATTTCTGACATTGTATGTGCAGTCTTGGATTGCTGACAAGGATGACTTCCTTCGGCGCCGGACAAGAGAGTATCGAGGAAGGGATGCTGCCCTAGCACAGTACCTTTCAAAGCTCTGCGAGTCGCCGATAGTAGTTTTTCACAATTCCATGTCACAAGAGGGTTCAATAGCAACTTACACATTCAAGACACTATCACGCTTCTTGGGTGGACCGGTGCTGCCCAAAAGTGCAGATAAAGTCATTCTTGTGGACAAAGTGTTTGCTAGAGATTGTTTTGGTTACTGCCCAGGCTATACAGGTGGTCGGGCAGCGTATTACTACACCTACACAGCAATGGCACTAGCTCTTGGTAGACAAAACCCAGATGAACTTTTAGAGTATGGCAAACATCTCATGATTCGTTACAAGGGTGACGTGCCAAAAAACAAAATTGAACCTGCAAAATCTTGATACACTTCAAGTACCAATTGTATAAGATCATGTATTACATAAATTTTGTACAATGTCATCCACTCACAGTATCTTTCTCCACTTGTGATTCACATACACCATTGTCTCTCTCCACCTTCGTTGACTTTCACGAGCTCCGGAGTTGTTGTATGCCATTGATCTTTTAGCTTTTTGTTGTTGTAAATGTCTGATGGCTTGTGCTGTTGCTGAATTTGCCAAGACTTCTTTTGCCTGCATTCGATGAATGATTCTACGATAGAACCATTCAAATAGTTCTCTCAAACTGTTAGCCTTGATTCGAGAGCCACCATGTCGTGTGTGCCTGAAATAAGCATTTCTCGCCATGTAATGAGACTTTTCCATCCCTTGGGTATTCCATATTGCCGGGTTCCCATACTTCTGTATAAAATATGGCAAATGATTGAAGATGATGTGCTGGATATGAAAACTGATTAGTTAGAATGTTTTACACTCACATATTTGCACATAAGAGAGAAAGAAATACATGATAATACCATGTAGTGAGTAATCTGGGTGTCTGTCCATGCTGTCTTGAATGATTTTTTCAGAAGGTTGAGATTTTCCTTGAACTTGTTCATATCACCTTGTGACCAGTCATCTTTGTCGCACATCAAAAATAGGATGTCTATTGATCGCCAAACCTCAGCCTTCGCGTTACGAGTAGTTGGTTCGTGGTCTTTGACTGCAATATGTAGCTTTTTCCAGCTCCGATACTCTACCTTGCTAACATAAGATGTGTTATATATTTTTCCATGTTTTGTTAGCTTTGGATCTCTTGTACCTTGGGGCTTAGATAAAAACCTCCGTGCCTTCACCCCACCGATGGATGGTTTGCATGGGACATCCTTCTCAGCAGTTGATCTCTTTTCATCCCGCTGGATTTTCACATTGCCACCATGAAGCCCCATATCCGACAGTACCATTTCTAAGCACTGCAAGGCTACTTGTCGTTCTGCAGAGTTCTTAATCTTCCAAGCAAACCCGATGTATAAGTAGACCAATTTCTCTACAATTCTACAAAGGGCATGCATTGTACAAATGTGGACATTCACAAGTGGTATTTTCAAAACTGGTCGAAAAGCAGGATCCTCAATGTGATGTGTTGGAGCTTTTCTCCACCACTTTGGGTCCATGACCTTTGCAGGCTCCATGCAGAACAAACACGGTGACTTTGCCATTGCACCCATTCCACAATTATACATGCACTTTAATGTTTTAAGGTCACCTGCAAGATGCCACTGAACTTGAAAGTCTCCCCTTCCATCTAGACGTAGTACCTCTCCCTGGTTAGTCTGTCGATCAATCAGCTCCGGAATATTAGTTCGATGGAATACCCAATATAGAATCTCATGATCTTCTTTCTTTACCTGCAACACAAAATAAATGAGACTTAAGTAGATCTGAACATTTGAGCTTACTTGAGAATATCCCTTACCTCAAACGCACCAAGCCACCATATGTTAGATTCTGATTGAACACTAAAATATAAAGGATCATCACTGGGACACTTTGAGAGGGCTCTATTCATTAAAGTAATAGTAACACGCTCTAGCTTTTTCTCTTTAACAAGCTCACACTCATCCAGTTTTAACACAAAATGTAATAGTCCACGTGACTCTTCAAATGTGATGTTGTAAAACTCCACCATTCTCTTCTGTAGTATCCGCAGGTCCATAAAAATATTGTTGAACTCATCATATGCCATGTTCGCTCCATGGCCACTGTAAGTTGCTTTAATATGAAAGGGCTGTCCAAGATAGTCTCCCTGTGCCTCGTTAAGCTAAAGCCTCTCTTTCCAAACACTTGAGGCTGATGGTAGAAGTTTGGATTTTATACCCTTCCTAACAAAGATGGATGAGACAGACTTTTGTATAGCCGAATATCCTCTTTTTCTTACACCAAGTGAATCAAGTGTGCCTTGTATCTCTTTTGCAGGCACTGAGTTCTCTGAAATAAAGCGGTCCACTACATTTCTTTGTAGAACCTTAAACTTCTTGTCATGTACTATATCTGCTGCCAGGCTTCTACTTATAAGTGGCTTCAATCTCTTTCCTATATTAGCTTTGGGGTCAATGTTTTCCTTGTCAGGATAGATTGAGTCTCTACATGAAGACAATGCATAAGTAAATAACAGAAAATTTGCTTCACTAACACTATTTAGGCACATGAAAACAATGCATAACAAGAAAAAACAAAGAGATTACTTAACTAAGACAATGTAGCCAACCAAGAAGCATCACCTTAATGCTCGGATTCTTTTCTTGAGACCTCCTGATGCAACCTGCAATGTTTCAAGATTGCGCAATTTCTTCTTTCGGATACGACCACCCAAGATGGTGTCCTTCATTTGACAACTTCGCACCTTTCCTTTCAGTTCTTGTACCTCTGTTTTATGTTGCAAAATGGTAACCTGATCTGTAGAATGTAAATGTGAAAGGCGAACAATCTCACATTGTTGAGCTTGGAGAATGCTCTTGTAAGTTCCAGCTTCTCTTGTAAGTGATTTACAATAACCCAGAAGGCCGTTTTCTCCATCACCAGCAAAGGTCAATAAGCTTGTAGGATTGACAAACGGTGGAGACGCATTAGTTATTGGATTCTTAGGGTAGAGAGAGCCTCTCGTCCAGATATCTATGTGTTTAGCTCCTTGAGCTCTGAGCGTGTCTATGGAGGTGGGAGGTATATGTGTGTTTGTTTTACTGCGCTTAATCAATGGTTGGTACTCATTGTCCAAATCAATGTGAAGGTGATATTTGGCTCGTTTGTGGGTAACATTTGTGCCATTTGAGGAGTGCGCCATTAGCCAAATGTGCAGGTTTAATGGAAAGTGAATAGCGGCTGCGGATTCGTCCCTCCATGCTAGCCTCATTCCCTCCGTATTGACGTTGTTCATTCAATGCAACTAAAAAGAGGATTATCCCTCAATCACTACGAACGAATGTTCAGAGGGGTAAGGAATCTACTTAAAGTACACTTTTTGAAGTTTTACTATGAAAGACCCAGCTCTTTTATTTGTCATTTTTTCTAGAGAGAGAGTGCAAAAAATACATTTTCTTAGAAGGCCCTCCAAATGACCTCCGAAATTTCCTAATGCAGTAGGGGGTCCACAGTAGGGATCCAAAGGGGTACCATCTGCACAAGAGCAATGTGCAATGTGCAATGTACAATGAATGGGCTCCAAAGACCTTAGGGTTTAGCCCATTAAGACTTCCAAAAGGTTAAGTTCCAAAATTTCAAAGTGTAAAGTCCAATGGTCAATTGTAAATGGAATTGGATGCTTTTTGTGTGTGCAAAAGGCCAATAAGCTAGAGGACAAAATCAAAAACGTATTGGGAAGATGACAAAGCTTATTAAGGACTAGACACACACACACACACACACACACACTATACACCTAAGCTTACCCTTTTCACAAAGTAAAGAGGACACATGTCAGGCATGCAAAGAAACCTCCAATTCTTGCCTGAATCATATTGGATGGGCACAGAGGTGGACCAATGAGAAGTTAGTTAGTGTAAACTAAAATTTTATTTTTATAAATGCTCAAAAAATAACCAATAAGAAATAGTCTCCCTAAAAGACTGTTGGACAGTCAAAAGGTTCAATGATAATTAAGCCGTTCCTAAAATTGCTTAATTCCTATTGGCCAAAGGACTAAAAGGTCAAATGGAAAAAAGGATGGACACTTGTCACAAGGCTCTTGACTAAGCCTTTCAAAGGCTATTGGCAAAATTATTTACGGGCCAATAGGAAGCCAACAAGAGTAAAACTCATACTCAAATACTATTGGCTAGGCTTTTCAAGGGCCAATAGGAGTGCAGCATGAGTAATTGGCAAGGGGGGTCAACCAAGAGGAGAGAGGGGGCTGTTTTGGAAGGGCATTATTCCACACACACTCACACAACTCATGTGTAGAGCAAGAAAATCATCTCCTTCTCCAAGCTTTAATGGAAAGCTCATCTTCTTCTCCAAGTTTGAGAATGGAGGCCTACACCAACAACTCTTGGATATGGAATGCAAATTCAACCAAGAGCTAAGCTTCAATGCCATGCTTCTCTCATCTATTATCTAATTACTAAGCTAAGAAAAGCTACAAGAGTAATTAAGTGAGGAAATACTTCTTTCTCGTAAGAATACTCCTTCTTCCTCTAGATCTACTCTCATACCCCGCTAGCTCTCACCATCTTCGAAGGTGTGTGAGGTCTTGGGTCTGAGACCAACGAGTAACTGATGTTATGTGTTATCACATGTAAGTTTGGTGCATGAAGCTTCCATCTTCATAGCACCAACGAGTTTTTACCAAGGAACATAAAGAATTGTATTGTACAAAGTCTCTCTTAATGGGAGAAGTTATAATACAAATGCCTAATGGAGGGGGGGACCGGTCCATGTAAATCCGGTCCTCAATAGTTGTCAATTGTTCTATTTCTCTCTCTCTTTCAAGTATTGTTATGCCAAACTAATTAGGTGTTATGCTAATGTTGTTATCTCCAATCAAGCACTCTTGTATGCTCATTAGGAATTTGCTCTTAATGAAATGCTCACTATGTTAAGTTATTTTCCGCTAGTTACAAGCTTTATAGACCAGTAATTGTTATTATAGGAGGGATTTCGCCCCCCCCCCCCCCTACCACGCATCAAAAGCTCCTTCAAGCGACGAGTGTGGCCTGCAACATCGGAAGCACAGCGACGGAGACACACAGAGACAGAGACAGAGATAGAGACAAAGAGAGAAGCCCGCCGGCTATACTAGTGTGGATTATATTCACATTCACTCTTGTAGTCAAAAAGTAAATCTTCTAACAAACCTAAGTGTCATCCTTTGGCTCAATATAATTTTTTTTCTATTCTATATATTAAAGGTAGAATGGGAATCTAGAATATACATAGGAGTGTCAAGTCTTGAGCCACAATCTACAATCTCGCTTTCTAAAACAAGAAGGGGGTATGTGCCTGCGGGTCAATTTCTTTAATGCGAATCAAAGAAGATGCTCTTAGTGGCTCATGAATGAAACGAAAGGGAGAGATAGCTAGCAGGAGGAAACAAGGTGGCAATAACACACGAAGGCAAGTGCGAGGGAAGAAGTGACGCTCATGTATGCATTGGTGGTTGACGCAGGAGGCACAAGGTGAAGCCCAATCCCATGGAAAAGGAATCTCATGTGATTCGCACATGAGATATCATACATTTGAAAGTTTTCTATTGCTTTACTTAGTTTGTTAGTGGTTACTTTCATTTCATAGCTTTGATTATCATTTCTTCCTATTCTTAGCTTCACCTTGACCTAATTTTGCATACCAAGTAATGAAATCTCTATTGTTTTTGGCATGTTAAAGATCTTAGTGCACTATGGGTGAAGGTAGTTTAATTTTCATTGCTTAACAAGTGTCCCTAAGCAAGCTTAAAAGTTTGTGAATGACAAAAATTACGGTCTTAAAAATTTAAATGCTATTTTTTAAAGTTGCATTTATTTTGTTAAATTAAAAGTGTATTTATAAGAGTTTGATTCAATGATCCATGATGTAAAATATTAATAAAAGGTCTTTTGATTTAAAGATTTTATAAAGATTTATTTTATTATTTTAACATTTAATAAATTTATTTTTTTAATAAAATTATTAAAATATTTTTTAAATTTTTTACTTTATTTCTTTCTCATTTTATTTTGTTTCAAAATTTTGATGTACAATGTGCACTTTTCACATTATTTAGGTGGGGTCTTTCGTAATGTACAAACTATTTGTGATATATATGTATAATAGATAATGCAATTTTATATTAAAACATAAAAAAATTTACATATCATTGTAGGCAAGTACTTAAACTTACTCTCCCTAGTCTCTCCTTAATTTAGCAAACCTTCTTGCCTCTTCACCTTGTTATTTTGGCAGTTTGTCACCTTGTTTTAGAGCCTCGTATGACTACCTTTTCATTTTATTGTTGTAGAATGCCAACGTGATCCTTTACCTTGCTTTTTCTTTCTTGTGTGGAACTCCCTGGACCAAAGAGTGAAAGTGAGTTTTAACCAAAGAATAATCACTTTTTGTGTCTTTGTGCGTGCGCGTTCTGCTCATGGATGCATATATTGATGCCTTTTCTACTTCTAACTAGAGAGAGAAACACATGCATGCACAACGACACACATGATATATATACACATGCGTGCACACACACATGTGTACATGTGTGTGTGTCGAGAGAGAGAGAGAGAGAGAGAGAGAGAGAGAGAGAGAGAGAGAGAGAGTGTTTAACGTCGTAGAAAACTATCCAAGAGACCTTAAAGATCTATCCGACGAGGCAAGTTGAACTCAAGATTCGTTATTCAATAGGGGAATGGAATAACCAATCTACTACACTTGGGTGATAGAAACGTTATACCATTTTTCTCTTTTTATTAGTGCACACACACACCCGAGAAGAAAAGTATTTTAACATCGTAGAAAACTTTCCCAAGAGACCTTAAAGATCTAAGAGAGAGAGAGAGAGAGAGAGAGAGAGAGATTTCTTTTGAAAAATAAAAGTTAAATTTTATAAGCATAAAACATGAAGAAGCTAGAGAAAATATAGGAAACCCATTTTAGCATTCTACAAGAAATGTGGATGTGGATGTGCATGGGATGAAAGAAGAGAACCTCAAGCTTATTGCACTTACAGCAGCACACGTCAGAATTGGCGACGAATCACCATTGAGAATGCGAAGGTTGCATTTGAGCATACGCGACCACAGGCACACATTCTTTGAACCTCATTTCCAGAGTCTTATCATCCATACTTGCCAACTCTGTAGATGTGCCCACACCCAATGTGTGTAGGTATCCACATGTTGCATTTTCTTCTCCTTTGCTCGTGACGTACATTCTTGCTTGTCTCGTCAAAGTTGGGAGCCATGTTAGATACCTCTCTTTCAGGAACCCTTACACAATGTATGCTTGGTTTGGGAAGAGAAGGCGACTGACTCTCTATTTATAATGAAGGCAAGCAATGAGCTAGGCCCACATAGATATTGATAACATTGCACTCACACAATCAGAAATGCATGTGTGAAAACGAAAAAAAGTAACAACCTTCAAAAGAAAAATGAATGGTTTCACAAGCCCTTGGTAGTTTCTTAGTGAATTTATCAATATGCAAGCTTCATGGCATATAGCTGTGATGAGTCCCCTTCGTTCTGAGGATGGGGGATCATGTCCCTGTTTGATTACAAAACCATACATGTACGCTAACACCGCCGCTTGAGATCCATTTAATCTTGTGCCCCTTGCAATGTGCTATAATTATGGAATAAAAATCTCAAAGTTGCATTATTATTTCACATGTAAGAATTCCTTTGCAATGCAGTAAGTTTAAAGGGCAGGGGATATATTTTCTTTATGCTACCTATTTCATCAACTTAATGCAGGGTCGAATAGGCCTATGTGCTTTTTATCAAGATATTTGTTAGCACTTTAACTAGATATTTTAAAGTTAAAATGACGTGATTGGTCCATTACAAAACACGCTAATACCTTTCGAAAGGACATCAAATAGGGTGGTAAAAAGAAAAAAAATGCTCAAGAAGGCATACATAGGAGTTTGAGAGCATGATGTGAAATATTGATACATTGATATTTTTTTAATATTTTAGATTTAAAAAAAAATCCTTTCAATCAAAAACCTCATAAAGATCCATTTCATTGAATTTTTAGATATTTTTTTACGCTTATTAGACCTACCCTTTCTTATGGAAGCATTAACTTACTCTCTTGTCTCTTTATAATATGGTTTTTATTCTACTTCTTCATCATTTTGTTTTGTTTTATAATGCCAAAGTGAGCCCTTTCAACTTGCTGTTTTTGTGATTATATGTATATAAGGACAATACAATTTTATTTGAAAAACACAACGAAAATGAAGTGTGACCGTAGGGACTCATTCACACCTACTTCAAGTAGTCCTTTGTGATTCCTCACCTTTTTCAAAAAGATGGTGGTACATTGTCAAGAATGATCGAGTCCATGCAAATAGCAAATATGTCACAACTCTTGCAGAGAGATGTATAATCAAAGAGGAAGATTCCTATAGTCACATGCTTCCAAAGAATGTGGTGAAAGGCTCCTTTTTATTAAATCACAACGGTCCATTGTCACGAACCTAATCCATGCAAAATATGTCACACTTCCATTAGGAAATTTCGGAGGTCATTTGGAGGGCCATATGAAGAGAGAGAAAAATAGAGCGCGTCCAATGAGCATGAAGGCTACGTTACGTAGGAAAGTACCTGGAAAGACTCAAAAAATAGGAAAATAGCATAAAACTTTCACGAAACTAGGATTGTAGCATAGTAATTTCCTTCCTTTTACCGAGCTTTTAGGTGCTTGCGTGTGGTCCCACTTCTGATATTCTCTCATGGTCATTAACGTACTGGAGGGTGACCATTAAGCCCGCACAAGATATTGGAATTTTAAAACACTTTCCCTCCATTAGAATGCTTTCAAAGTGAATCTCCCTCCACTAAAGCTTTTCTCTGAGAGTTATGGCATCCACGTCTTCTCGCCCAAGAGCCTCAAGGTGTTTACTGTCTCTCACACCAACAACCAACAATGGCACTTTGCCTAGAAGGCCAAGTAGTAGCATATCCTCAATTACAATACCAGCTTCAATAAGTGCAGACAACCAATGGGTTGGACAAAGGATAAACAAAGGTTCATGGGTCCTCATGCAACCAAGAAGACCCAAGAGGTCTAGTGGTATCAACGTTTACCGCTCAGCATGGAAGGCCAGGGTGTTGGATTTCAAAGTTGAGATCGGCAAAAGATCTGTAAAGGAAGTTCTTGTTCAACATGTGTTTACCCATCCAGAGGTGATAGCAAATGGTGGAAATGTATCAGATATACATCAACCACGTTGCAATTGTAAGTACTCTTGAACTTACTGATACTCTCATTATAACTTTTCTTATATATTTTGCAATGTTTCTCCCGCTTGTTATGAGTAATGTCTCTACTCTTCACAACTCAATTACATTAGATTTGTCATTTGTACTTATTGATACTCTTAGTTTAACTCTTCTTATATATATTGCAGATGTTTATCCCTCTTCTTATGAGCAATGGGAGCCTGTGGAGTGCATAATAGGCCTCTTCCATGTTGTACATGCCCATATTGGTTCTCTACAGTACTCAGAGAGGAGCAGCAAAAGATTGGCTGATGAGGGAATCTTTTTTTATGACCACTTTTACCAACTCAGCTCAGGGAATAAGAATGGCATGTTGGTAAAACTGCCTCTACCAACCGATTGGAACACTGTGGACTGGCCAGTTCCCGAGGAAACAATGGTGGAGGCAATGCGAAGTAAGCTCTACAAGGATATACAAAGGTCTCTACGTAGCTCTATTCCTACCAAACTGGTTAGAATTGCAAACTTTTGTCCTGTTGCACTCTTCATAGAGCTGTTTTATAGCTACAACATCAGAGTTACAAAAACTATGTTCATGTGCAAGTCATTTCAGCAGTCATCCTGTGACAAACTTCTTGACAAAGGATGGTATGCAAAGGAAGAGATTGGTTTACGGTGCGAGGTCGCGCTTGATACTCTAGTTGTCAAGTACATGATTGCAAGCCAATCACTGTTACTCTCATTTTGGTATATGCGATCACAAATGCTAAACGGTAAGTACATTCCTATGGACTAGGTTTCTGCAGGTTTGGAAGATAATCCTACTCTGGATGTGGAAGTGATTGATAAAGAGCATGGCCTACTATTGGTGGTTACAATAAGGGAGCTATGCAGTCTTCAGCATTTGCGAAATGACATCATTGAAGAGTCAATGGATCGGGAACTATCAGATTTTTCCTTTTTCTTAGCTGGCCGTAAGGTGATGCAGCGAAGGGAAAAAGATATTTTGTGCAAAGAGTTGGATGGTCGGGTTGAAGTAGTGTCAATGTAACAGATATTCTTGTAAACCCAAGTGTATACAAATGACTTTCAAGACATGAAGTTTATTGATCTCATTTTTCAATTGTGCCCTTTGAAAAAGTGTGCTTGAAATACATTTCTTTACCACGTCAAATCTCTCTCTCTCTCTCTCTCTCTCTCTCTCTATATATATATATATATATATATATATATATATATATATATATATATATATATATATATATATATATATATATATATATATGTTAGACAAGACAAAGACAGGTAGAAGAATCATCTTAATTCATTAGAAAGTACAAACTCGTCCGTGAACAATGGACTGAGATACAATTTCTGTAAGTATGGAATCAAAATGTCTTCAAGGTAAAAATCGAAGGAATGCCCCTCGAAAGAAGGTGGTGAGATAGTTGTTCCCGGCGGATTTAGTTCTCTCTTTTCAGGAGTATCATCAATTAGTAGTGTATTAGTTGCATCAAAGGGTACACCGATTTGGCTAAACGGTTTGTACAAAAGAGGTAATCCTGGTTTTTTAGGGTGGTAGTGGCCCTCAACGGTAACGCATTTTCTTTGATCATACAAAAAGGCAAAATCTGACGTGTGAGCTTGGCATACACTGCAAACTATTGCAACTAGTGGCGATAAGTTTTGCCTTTGCATTGAAGACCATATGCCAACTCTGAAGCGCGGAAGAAGAAACTGAATAAATTCCTTGGTTCCTGGACGAACCACGACTCGACAAGTTCCCATCCGAAACGTTTGCAAATCCTCAAAGGGTCCTCTGTCACCGAGAGGCACCCGCATCAGCAGCAATCCATTGACGTCCAAGATAATCAACCTCTGTAAAAGTTGACAAGTACATATAAGTAGTTAGAAGCTGAACATATTTTGCCATACTTGAATAGACATTACCGGAACAACCGTATCTACAGGTAGCAAGGGTCCATACTGGGTCACGAACCTAATCCATGCAAAATATGTCACACTTCCCACCATAGAGATGTACAATTGAGGAGGAGGATTCCTATTGTCACATGCTAATACCTCCTGAAAAGTTTCAAATCTGACAAGCCCATTTGTGCACGAATAGTATTGGGATGGGTGATCTCTAGAAATAAGTAAAGCTGAATAAATCACTATGAATAAAGTTGAAACCAATGGACAAAGTTATAGTCATCTTTTCAAGGCCATGCAAGGTGAGACTATGAGTATCATACCTTACTTGAGTGCTCAGCTTTTGATCACATTACATTTTAGCCTAAACTATGGCCTACATTCTTTCTCTCATAGAAAATTAACGAGTTCTATTTTTTAATTGCCACCATTATATCCATAGTCTTCCAGCATGCTACATGTATTTGGTCCCATAGGTCAATCTAGCCTTTAAGAACACACACTTTCTCTCTCTCTCTCTCTCTCTCTCTCTCTCTCTCTCTCTCTCTCTCTCTCTCTCTCTCGCACACACACACACACACATACACATTGAGGTCATTGTGATTGATTCTACTATATTAGAAATCCCACCCCCTCCCTCATTGAGAACCAAAGATTTATCACATATGACTTGAGGCCTCATGGTGTTGTTCTAGTAGAGTAACTATGACATTCAAAATTTTTATGCTCCCCTCCCCTCTACACACACACACACACATTGCTTTAATAAATGAAAAAAAATCTTGAATCAGGCCGGCATTTCAACATCTCAGCATTTAGCATCATTGTATCAAGATTTGTGCAAGTAATAGACGAAAGTACTTGCTCTGGCAACAGAGCAAGCGGGCCCTTAAGGGTGGTTGGGCCCGACATGTGATGTCGTCTCTCTTTCCCTCCCTCTCTCTGTGTCTCTCTCTTTTCACTCTTTCAGGAGCTTGTGAGAGCCGCATTCGGCATTGTGGTCAGATTCTGCGTGGTTGCTATGAGACCTTTAGGTCAACTGTTTTTGGGCATGGAGGCATTCAGAGAGGTGTATGTAGGACTATTGCGGACTCATGGCAGTAGGCAATTGTGGGCAAAGGTATTATTGTGCCAGGCAGGGCCCAGTGGATTACTATGCAGGTTCATGGTTGCCTCATGGGCTTCCTGAAGATCTATGTGCCCAATGTCGCAATGCACGAGTTAAGTTTTGGTCGCATATTGTAGAGACTTTGCCGCATGTAAAGGAGTGGTGTGTCGAGGGAGATTTCAACATGTTGGAGGACCCCTCAGATAGGATTGGAGGTAGCCACGCTACTGTGCACGGGGCTGAGTTGCCAGCTTGGGAACGCTTATGTATGACCTTGAGGATTTCATATGTTTGGCAAGATGCAAGCTTTGTGTGGCCTCCAGACAGCTTATCTTTCTCTTGCTCTGACCCAATTGTAGGAGGAGTGAATCTATCTCGGATAGATCGCTTCTACGCCAGTGACCCCATCTGTGACATGGGAGGATCTGTTTGCATTCTCGCGGGGACTACTTTTTCAAATCGTGCATCAGTGATTCTTATTATGACAAACAAATAGAGGAGTGGGAGTGCGATGTTGCGCATCAGTGAGAGGATTTTGCTTGATACAGAGCTCAGAGAGCGGGTGGAAGCAATTTGAACAAAGTTTGGGTACTCACGACACCCCTACTAGTAGAGTGGCCACTGGACTTAATGAGCTTAGTTGCTTCTTCTCAGGAGTCTGCAGTTCACTTGGCTATAGCCAAGGAGGAGGAAAAGCGTCTCAAACGGGGCATTGTTTCCTTACAGCCGATGCAGGAGTGCGACCCTGACAATCTTAATTTGGTTGGAGGAGCAGATGCAGTCATCGAGGAGCTAACTACCATTGAGGAGTGGCAACATGAGTGCCTTTCATCGACGGGCATCTCAGGCCGACATTGCTTGGATCCCACCACACCTGACCCCTTGTGCATTAATCGACCACTTATTTGCTCAGAGTTGTCCACGTTTTTCTGCCATCACCAGCTTGCGCTCTGATCTCGGCTTGCTGATGCACTACGGCTTGCCTTCGACAGTCTATAGCCCTTGCGAAGCATTTTTTGTGCTGAGACCCTCTGGTTGCAGCTGCAACAAACTCAGTTTTTGAACTGTTGTCACTTGCTTGCCTAGCTTGTTGCCAGGTTACCATTCCCGCACACCTACTTTGGGACACATCAGAACCAAATTCATATTTATTGGCAGTCAGCAAGGCCATTTTTCATTGTCGCTTGCCTAATTTCAATTTCTCAGCTGCTGTTGCTCTTCATTTGATGCCAGTTTTGCTCCTGCTCATTGCTAGATATTGGCCAAATTTTGATGACATTGCTCGCTTCGTACATGCAGCCGATCACATGACCCATCCTCGGTTGCTCGGCGACCCTCAGCCTACCGCCATCCGCACCCTGTATTGTGATGCTCACATCTCTTCTTCTTGCACTACAAGTTTTAGACCTTTTGTTACTTCGACAAAAAAGCCTTTTTTTTAACCCTCTTTCACACCTTAAAGCGTAAAAAACTTGAGCACGTCACAAAAAATCCCAGCCGTTAAAAGTTACTTTTTACCAGTAGCGTTGGCGCCACTGCTCTCTTTTTAGCAGTAGCGCCAGGCGCTACTGCTACTTTTTAAACCTGCGAAATATTCTCACGTAGAAAAAGCAATAGAAAAGTCGCCATTCATACTTGCGAGAACTTGTTTTTCTACTGCGGACTAACAAAAGCCATATTCTCACTCAATTTTCGCAGGTTAGAATATGTCTAAAACTTGTAGTGTTATCGTCAATTGGTGCCTCCTGGTGCAGTGGAAGCTCGCAAGTTCGCTCATTTCCCTCGGATGCCAACTAGCCACCCACCTACCTGCACCTCATCGTCGTCATTTCCGTCAAATTCTGAAGTAAATTTATTGGAGATTAACTTTTATTGAAATTCATATTATTTTATTTTTAGGCCAAAGTTCCCACACAGAACAAAGCAGCTTCTCAAGTGCACCACATGCATCAAGCCCCTTATTAAGGGACTATTTCACAGGTCCCACCTTTTTCCTAGCCTGGTACTCCAAAGCATCTAACCCCTGCTGAGCGAGCTTTGTCGATGTTGGCACCCACTTACCCAAAGGCAATTCTTGCCGGTAAAAGAGTAGCTGAAGCTAATCATCAATGCACATCTTCAAAGCATCATCAAGCTTCAAAAAGCATTAAAAGAATTTTCAGAGGCTTCAAAATTTTCCAAGCTTTGTGAAGAGGTGTTTCACAATTGTGAAAAGTGACTTCACACTTGTAATTCATTGAAAAATTAGTGCACAACCTTGCACGAAGACTAGACACTGCCCAATTATTTGAGTAAGACCTTTCTCTCACCGCACACGAGAGTGCACAATCATGGGGGGAGATAAAAACATCGACAAATTCAACGGTCATGGTTGTCACACATGGTAGGCAAAAAATCAATAGTTAATGCAAAAGCAAATATGATATGTCATTAAGCTGGTAAGTGATGGTGACAGTGTAGAAACACGACAAAGCTTAAGACAATTCGCAGCCAAAGACAAGCAAGCTCTCGGCATTCTGCTCACCTCCAAAAACTTTGTGCATTATTTAGATGATTACACCACTGCACACAAAGCATGGATAACCTTAGAATAACATTTTGGCGCTATTGCCAAGCATTCTAAAATTGCATAAAAAATGCAACTCTATGGATTGCTTATGGAGCCTCGAGAAGATGTGTCATCTCTCGTCAATGGGCTCAAAAGTATTTGCACACATTTGACATACATAAAATGCTCAATAGAAAATGAACACCAAATTGTCGTGCTTCTCAAAGTTGTGCCTGATGCAGATTTCGGACAAACTGTAACAATGCTTCAAGAGAAAGATCCAGTCCCTAAACTTTGAAGAAGAACGAAAAGAAGCTCAAAGGTAATCAATCACCGATAAATGGCGCTTTTGTTGTCTCATCCAACCGCTGCAATTGGAACCACAAAAAGAACTTAAAGTGCACACACTGTGGCATGACAAATCATCTTTCAAAGGATTTCTATGAAGTCAACCCTTGCCGCATTTGTGGCAAGAACAACCATGCTACAAAGTATTGCAAGTTCAAAGATAAATCTTCACAAGTTACCAATCACAAGGAGCATTTCAAAGATAAAGCAAAAATTAATCTCTCCACCACTAAAGATTCTGACGACAAGGATGACAAGAATGCTGGCTTGGTATATCATGATATATTGTGAGCATTCTCTCTTATGTACCTTACCCTGTATATCTGCAGGGGAGGATTGTGTGTGCCTCCACCTATTTTTGTTCAAGGGCAGGCTTGTGTTTTGTGTGGTTCACCCTGGTGTTTTTGAAAAGGGGAGGATAATCTTATGTGAGTAATATGTAACCAAAACCCACATAGGGGAGGATTGTTGGGAGGTGGGCTTTTGTTGCATTTCTTGTGTGAACAACCTCTTTCACTTAGAAAAGTGATGTGTCAATAACCCATGTGAATAAAAGGCACATTTTCTTGTCAAAATTTAGAGAATTTATAGATTTTTAAGTATGGCCCTCAATTTAACTATAAAATATAAAAATTAAAAAATCCTAGAACTGCTAAAAGGTCCATCAACTAGGAAATCTCTCTCCCAGTTTGCGGTGTCAATGTGAGGGTTGGTTTTTATCTGGCATTTTATCCATTTTCTACGAGTGAAAAATGTTAGCCACCTTTTTGAAAATACACTATAATTCCAAGATAACCATAATATCTAGGAAATTTGAAGGGCTTGAAGGGTGCCCTTGGTGAAACGGAGCCCTATGAGCTCGATGGTAAAATCTCTTTCTCTCTCTCTCTCTATATCTCTCTCTCTCATGTATACGCGCATGCACACATAGACAATGCGACGGTCTCTCTCTCTCTCTCTCATGTGTACGCGTATGCACACATAGACAATGCGATGGTCTTTCTCTCTCTCTCTCTCTCTCTCTCTCTCTCTCTCACACACACACACACACACACACACACACACACGCACACACACACACACATGTCACTTCCATGTGTGGGTTTTTTGAAAATGAATACTTGTTGATATTTAATACTACATGGATGGTAGGTATAAGTTAAAAAAGTTTTAAGTAGGACATGGATAACAACTTATAGGTTCGTTGACACATGTAATACATATTCAAAGCTAATGAATCTATTGTTTTGTTTATATGAATGCAAGTAAGAACTCTATCTTTACTTGGGATGTTTTTGGCTTTGCTGCTATCTATCATTGTCGGACCAAGCCTCTTTCACTTCACAATAAGATGTCCTTGACTACCTTATATACAAAACGCTAGAATGATATCTCATTCTCACTGGGATGTACAAAAATGAATCAAATACTGAGTTGTGTTTGTGATAATCATTGTCCCTCTCTCTCTCTCTCTCTCTCTCTCTCTCTCACACACACACACACACACACACACACACACACACACACACACACACTCACACACACACACAATGCATAAAAATATAGACAACGTGATGGTCTCTCTCTCTCTCTCTCTCTCTCTCTCTCTCTCTCTCTCTCTCTCTCTCTCTCTCTCTCGTGGTCAATAATGTGGATAACGACCCCCTTCATGTTTACGCGCATGCACACACAGACAATGCGACGGTCTCTCTCTCTCTCTTTCTCATGTCTACGCGCATGCACACAGACAATGCGATGGTGTCTCTCTCTCTCTCTCTCTCTCTCTCTCTCACACACACACACACACACACATACACACACACACACACACACACACACACACACATGTCACTTTCATGTGTGGCTTACTCTTCTGAAAATGAATACTTGTTGATATTTAATACTACATGGACGGTAGGTATAAGTTAAAAAGGTTTTAAGTAGGACATGGATAACAACTTATAGCTTCGTTGACATATGTAGTACATATTCAAAGCTAGTAAATCTATTGTCTTGTTAATATGGATGCAAGTAAGGAGTGTATCTTTACTTGGGATCTTTTTGGCTTTGCTGCTATCCATCACTGTCGAACCACACCACTTTCACTTCACAATAAGTTGTCCTTGACTACCTTATATACAAAACACTAGAATAATACCCCATTCTCATTGTGATGTACAAAAATGAATCGAATACTGAGCTATTTTTGTGCTAATCATTCTCTCTCTCTCTCTCTCTCTCTCTCTCTCTCTCTCTCTCTCTCTCTCTCTGTCTCGCACACACACACACACACACAATACATAAAAATATAGACAACATGATGGTCTCTCTCTCTCTCTCTCTCTCTCTCTCTCTCTCTCTCATGGTCAATAATGTGGATAACCACCCTCTTCATTTGAATGCATTTTGTCAAAGCCAAACAACCCCAAGTCAATGCCACACAAGCCTTTTTCTTTTTTTCAATCTCTTAAAGAAAACAAACTCTTGTTTTTTAAAATTTTTATCAATATTAATATTGAAAAAAACCCTTGAGAATATAAAGTCAGATCTATCTTTAAAAATCAAATTCTCATTAAATAATAAAATCTCCACTAGATTTATCTCTTTTTTGTTAGATACATTTAAAGAGGTACATTTATTTTATGTAAAGTAGATAGTCTTTTGACTTTTAAATACTAAAAAAAAACATTCTTTTGACTCTACACAAAAAAACAAGCCTATCGTTTCTTAAAATCTTACTCTTCACATTTGCATTTTAAATCTTATCCTTCAATTTTGCATTTTAAATTAGATGTTTTGTAAGTTTTTTTAAAGTGAAACAATGAGTGACAATTGGAGGTCCTCTCTTTTTTTGAAAATTTTAAGCTCCAGCAGGTTGTACCAATCTTTTTTATGTCTCATTTGAGAGTATATTTAGAGATCTGTTTGGTTTAATAGAAGAAAAAGGCGAGGGGGGAGCCAGGTGGTAGCTCAAAGCAAGAGGTGGATGTTGATAGCACTTGCCACGAAGCCACTTGTATGCGCTTAGCAAAGGCAACTTCCGCTAGTCTCTCTCTCTCTCTCTCTCTCTCTTTATCTCTCTCTCTCTAGTAGGCAAAGCCTCAAATTCTTTCTCTCTCTCTCTTTGGACGTCTTCAAGGATGCATCTCCCTCTGGGAAGTTGTCTTTTGAGATAAAGAGACAGAGAGAGAGAGAGAGAGTGTGTGTGTGTGTGTTGGGGGGAGAGTTTGTTTTGAGAATCAAGGAGATGGAGGTGGTCATGAACAAGCCTATTAGAGGCTGGGAGCGCCTATCGGAGGCTCTCTTGAAAACAACTATGTGTATGTATGTTGGGGGGGAGGGGGCGGTGAAGCCGGGGAATGTCCAGTAGAAGCACCAAATGTGCCTCATGGTATAGTGCATGGTATGTCTTGCCTCCAATTGCAAGACAGGGCGAGGACGATTATGATGAGCATGCAAGGGATCGACACTACCAACTAAATTTCTCTTTCTTTATTTGTAGTGGGAGAAGCATGGAGGGGGAATATTAGATCAAAATTAATGGGTTTCCAAAATGGACCCGGTAGAGAGGATAGTATGTTTAGAAGCCCTCATCTTTAAAAGCTTCAATGAACAAGGTGAGGAGGCAAGAAGGCCTACGAGGTTAAGAGGAGATGAGAGAGACTAAGTTTAAATGCATGTCTACAATCACATGGGATTTTTATTGTGTTTTAATATAAAGTTGTATTATATATTATACATATATAATCACAAATGGTTTGTATATTACAAAGGGCCCCACTTAAATAATGTGAAAGGTGCACATTGCACATCAACATTTTGAAACAATGTAATGGAAATGGTCTATGAACTTTGAGAATAGCGGATTTAAGAGAATTAGAGGGAGCATTTTTGTGAGATTACTTTGAGAACATAGAGGGTGAACTTAATTGATAGTAGCAACATAAACATAGTACTTAATTAACTTGGAATGAACAATACTTTTGCAAGAGAGAGAGAGTATTAGAGAACATGAGGATAGTTGAAGACCGGATTTACTCGGTCCTCCCATCAAACAACGTTTGTATTATAGATTCTCCCATGAAGAGAGACTTGGTACAATACAATCTTTGTGCTCCTTGTGACCTTGGTGATTCTATGAAGATGGAAAGCTTCATGCATCACAAGCATAACATAGAATTTGCAAAAAGCATTAACTATCCCAAGCCTCAGTCCCAAGGCCTTAAACACCTTCAAAGGTGGAGAGAGCTAGAGGGGAATGAGGGTAGGGAAGAGGAAGAAGAATCATCCATAGGAGAAATAAATAGTTCCTCACTTATCATCATTCTTCTTGCTTAGCATAGCATAATAGCATAGTAATGAAGATGGAGAATATGAAAAGCTTAAGCATTGAAGCATGGCTCTTGGTTGGATTTTCATTCCATAGCCAAGATTCTTGGTGTAGGCTCTCAACTTCTCAACAAGCTTAGACAAGGAGATGGAGCTCTTGCACTTTGCACTTCACACAATGAGAGAGAGAGAGAGTGTGTGTGTGAGGGGGGAGAGTATACCCCCTCTCATGCCTGGTCCACCTCTCTCTCTCTCTCTCTCTTGTATTATTTAATTATATCATTTGGACGTGTGTCCTCTTTTTCCTCTTTGAGAGAAAGAACTTAATTATTTATTTTTATGCATCTAAATTCTCATTGGCCTATCCAATAGGATGATTCAAGAACATCATGAGGGCCACATGTCGAGGATTTTGATATGTTTCTTTTATGCTTCTTAAGTCATTTGGTTTGAATTGAGCACTTCAAGCACTTAGTCAATTAAGAATTAAGCATGGGAACGGTTTATGACTCTTGAGAGTTTATCTTTGAATTGAATACTTTAAGAACTTTAGTCATTTAAGTATAAAAATCACCTTAAGTTTTGGACAAGTTTCCCACAAACACTTAAAGTACTTTAGTTAGCAAGCCGACAAACATCTCATGCTTGGGTAGGATTCCCACCTCAAGGACATGCTTAGCTTGCCTAAGGTCAAAGAACTTTTTAGCACTAACTTTTGAAGGTCTTTAATGAAGCTAAACCTTAGGTCTTCAAGCTCCATTAGGTAGCATTGCTCTTTAACTGACCATCTCTTATTTGGACCCCTTTAACATTGGCCCCATGTTGAGACAGATCCATAAGCACATGTCTATATTCTAACCCTTGTTCCCATTTATTCTCCCACACTAAATGATCAGTTTAATATAACAAAATCATTTGGGTTGGTTAGATATTCGATTTTATGACAAACAAAATAAAATGAGAAGGAAGTAAAATAAAAACAGTAAAATTTAAAATTTAAAAATATCTTTTAGTGTTTTTGTGTAAGAAAAGATAAAAAATAATAGAACAAAATAAATAAAATAAATCTTTACGAAGTCCTTAAATCAAAGAACCCCTTATCAATACTTTACATCATGGATCATGGATCGAACTCCTATGAATACATTTTTTAATCCAAAAAGGTGAATGCATAGCATGATTTCTTTTCATGCATAAACTTTTAAGCCTCCTTGGGGACACTTGTCAAGCAATGAAAATTGAACAACCTTCACCCATAGTACACTAAGGCCTTTAGCAGACAAAAAATAAAGACTTTGCAAAGAGCTATGATTAAGTTTTCCTAGTGGGGGTTGCAATCTGCGAGCTCTGTGTGGATTGGGGGGCCCTTTGATGAAGGCTGCAAAGCAGGGCAACTCCGAGAAAGATGTAAGCATAAGTTTTTTTTGGAACTCGGGCGCCTCTCTCCTTAAGGCGTGGAACTTTCTCACTTTCTGGGTGGGGATGAAGGCTTTAGATGGATCCTCCTTCGAGGGTGGTTGTGGATCCTCTAAGAGCAGGCAATGCTGAGAGAGTTCGCGCAGACAATCTTACAACCCTCGGGCCGGAGTGGGGACCTGTCTCTACTGACGCAGGGTCTATTACATCTTGAAGAAGGGTGTCGTATGCCATATCTCACATTTAGGAGGTATGTCTTGTTGTGTGTGTTGTTGCAATGGATAGTGGATGTTTCCATTGGTTTTGCTTTGATCTTGTTGGGGAGGGGAACCGGTGGCAGCTGCTCCTTTTTTGGTGGTCTTCAAGATCCTTGGCACTGCGGCTACGAAGGGTGCATGGCTCACCCAAATTAGCATGGTTTCCCTATGGTGGGTCTTCACAGTCTTCGAGTCTTTTTTTGGTTGATTCTCTTTTGTGGTCGTGTCTACCAGTTCGGATCCATTGTTTCTTTTGCTGCTAGGTCCTTTGAGGCATGTTGATGGTTGGTGGCGACGGCTCCGATGTGGTGGATTCTTGAATCTCATCATGGGTGACGGGGACTGTAGGGCCCCACCCCTTCTTCAAAGCTATGGAGTTTTATCTTGGGCAATGGTGGAACCCTAATCAATTGATGTATTTGGTATGTACTTGAGTTCAGTTAGGCCTCCTTGTAAAGGCCAGGAACTGATGTTATTTTGGTTGTGCTTATATGATGCCATGGATCACTTTTTGCATGGCTACTCACGTTATTCTTTTTTTTGAATTAATATATAGTATACTCACTATTGTGAGTACTACAAAAAAAGTTTATGAGCTAGGCCTAGCTCATAAAACTTTTTTGTCTAATTAATACTATACTCACTATTGTGAGTACTACAAAAAAAGTTTTATGAGCTAGGTCGAGCCTGCTATTGGTGTGGGATATAGGAGACAAAAAGCGCTAACTATCTCTTTGTAACTGCAATTATTTTCTTTTTGAATTGCAGCCACTTTATCTCGGTGCTACCCTAGCTAAGCGCGCTTATTTAGTTTCCTTGTGGTAAGATCTTGTGCACACACGTGGTTTTCTTGTTGATTTCTCTATAGAGGAGGGGTGGCTCTATTTTCCTTCCTTGCATAGGCTCGTTCTAAGCTATATGATTAGGGACCTTGGCTATGAACCTTGACAATGAAGGTGGTTCATAGCCAATCGACATGAACTTTGTGTTCACAAAAGAAGGTAGGAAGAGGGAAAATGAATTCCAGGCTGACGCCTCCGATTGTGAGAAGGTCATGAAGCCATTATCCTTTGGCGTGTGCACCATGACAACGGCATCCTACATGGGGTGATTTTGGTTAGCCTGAACAAGGTTCAAGATGGTTTTGTGATGTAGGTCGACTTTAATCTCGAGCTTGCATTGCAGGGCCTATAGTCATGTTGTTCTCACTCGATTGTTCTCTACTTCATGGGCCGGCGGATGTCTACCTAAGGATTATGGGATTGGGCAGCAATGGCGATGACCACCAGGAATTCCTTCTATCATTTTAGAGTGGTTGGCAAAGGATTATATGTGGTTGAGTGTCTCTCTGAGCATATAGGACCTTGTTATCAAAGGAGGTGTCTAGGGTGCCTCATATTTTGTGTACATAATGCCTTGGACACCTGAATTTTTCTCGAATGAAAAGTTTATGAACTTTTGTCCAGTGTGGGTGACGCTTAAGACCCTCCCTCTCGGGTCTCATGGCCATGTGGACACTATTGCCAAGCTAATGGGCAAGCTTCTTTTCATTTCCAAGTTGCAGCGGGTCAGGATGCTAAATTATGTATACTGTGGGACACGAGCAAGCCCATACCCAAATACTTGGATCTCAACATGGGAGACTTTGGTGCCTTTCTTCAAGAGCTAGCTTTTGCCTTGTTTCCGAATGCATGTTACAAGTGTCGGAGAATTGGCCATTATTCTAGGAAATACCTCCCAATGCGGTAGCTACAAGCAACCCAATGTGCAAAATGACTTGGAGAGAGAGTGTCAATCACCTTAATGAATAGAGATTTTACAATGCGAAGGAAGAAAAACCCAAAGAATTTTAGTGTTTAGGTAGAGAAAAAAATTTGGTGGTTGGGTGCCTATGAGGTTGACCTAAAAGATTTTAGTGCTTGAAATGCGTCATCCATCACATCAACATACATAAGTACATTAGAGCCAAAAGAGCTGCGATACCAAATATTTAGCACACTGAGCCTCGTCATGCACTTCAAGGTTGAGGATCGCAATGCCCTCTTGCTCCTTAGGTCTCACAACTATTTCCTAGTTGACCCACTTCCACGGGAGTGAAACTTTGGTGCAATTATTCCAAGGGAATTGTTTCATCGGTTTCAAAAACTCCTTCGAGTTGTATTTAGCTATTTTCAAGAGAGGACCCATGAAGGAGATGTATGGGATCATAAACAAATCAATCACTTGTATTCTACACTGGAAGGGAAGGAATACATACTGCTAGCATAGCTAAATAGATATTTGAGTAGCTTAATTAATGCAGAGAGACAAATTTTGACACATGAGAGATTATAGAGGGGAGAGAGAGAGAGAGAGCACCCGATATAAGTGGTTCACCCAATGTGGCATGGGCTACATCCACGGGAAAGTAGCCACTTAGTGGCTTTAGTACTTCAAACAAGAAGTAGGTTACAAAGGGATTATCCCCTTAATAGAGCTCCCACCTTGCTTCACTCTCACCATCTCACA
Organism: Adiantum capillus-veneris; assembly: GCF_014529385.1. Lineage (NCBI taxonomy): Eukaryota > Viridiplantae > Streptophyta > Polypodiopsida > Polypodiales > Pteridaceae > Adiantum > Adiantum capillus-veneris. Next base: position 18,463,848 of record NC_140937.1, read on the forward strand.
CCCACCTTGTTGTATCAACTTCACATACCAAAATTTCCATAGAAATGGCCTCCTTTTGTAGGCCAAAAGGGTTGCCCTCTCTCATGAGAGGCAGCCGTGTGTAGCTGCCCTTATGTAGACAAGTCCAAATAGGACTCTCCAATCCACCCATGTGTGGCCTCCCTTGAGAAGACAAGTCTGCCTTTGAAATCAGCGACCAGCCATTGGCCATTGACTTCCAACCACCGGCCATTGGCCAACCAATCGCCCGTATTCGGGCCATTTTTTGCTGAAATATTTTGGCGAGTGATTTTTCTTCACGCACGATGGTTTCTCCTCATAATGGGGGCCTTACAAATGTGCGTTTTTAAAACAAAAATTTACAAGGGGTAAATTAAGCTCCATACTTAACACATACTCTCACAGATGCATCTTCCTCTGCACTCTTTTGAAGATTCATTAGAACCTCTGCTTGTTAGTGATGTTGACCCAAAGTGGTGCCCCTTTAAAGGGTCGAATGAGAACTCTTTAATAGAAAGATAAGTATTGATTTTTGAATATTAAACTTTGACCCTGAGGTAGTGGAAAATGTTTGAACGATCTTCAAAACTTGTCTAAGGATCTGGGGATTGGCTTTCAAGAAGAGCAAGGACTCATCAATGAATTGCTTGGCCAAAAGCTATTTGTTGCTAGGTAAGGACAAGCCTTGAATCTCTCCTCCTTCCGCACTGGCTTCTAGCAGGGTGATGTGACTCAATGGTGAGAAGAAGTGGGGCTAGAGCAAAACCCTATTTGATTGATCTTTTGACTTCAAAGGCACCCACAATTCTACTATTAAAGAACAACTCTGAGTGATTGTCTGCCCCAAGGGTGTGCACTAGCTGACAAAGCCATGTTCCAAACCCCAATGCTTCCATGGTAGCTTCAATGAAGGACCAAGTGATTTGGTTGTATGCTTTATCAAGGTCAAGTTGTAGAAGGATACATTCTTGGTTCTTGAAGTTTTCATATTTGATGCCGACCATGGCTGATAGTATATTGTCATTAATGGACCTTTTCTTGATACATCCATGTTGTTGTGATTTACCACTTTATTAAAGATGGTAGAGAGCATGAGGGTATCAAATTTGGTGATTATTTTATAATCTATAGCCATTATGATAATGGGCCACTAATGATTTGGTTAGGAGCATGTCAGGCCTAGGGTAAGACGGGCCAGGGCCAAGGGCTAGGACACACATGCAGTACAAGGGAGCCTACATTAAGCACATCAAAGGACTATATTAGGCATGGTTGGGAGGGGATTTTCATGTGCTAGTCCTCAGTCTCTCATACTGCTATCAGAGCCAACCATGGAAGAGGGGAAGAAGCGGATGGAGACGTACGAAGAAGCATGGTCTCTCTCGGCATGGTCTCTCTGTCGAGCTCTTTTTCCTTCCCTAAGAAACATGGAAGAGTGGCCGTGAAAATTTTGTTTTTGGCTAGTGATTTTTGTTCACGCACAATGGCTTCTCCTCATAATGAGGGCCTTACAAATGTTCGTTTTTAATACAAAAAATTACAAGGGGTAAATTAGGCTCCATACTTAAGAATCTCCCACTTGGAGACTGATCTCCACACTAAATGTGTGACTGCTTTCCATTCTGGCTTCTTATCCTTGAATGCCAATTGAAGATGAGAAAAAGCTCAACTTCTCCTTGTGGACAACCTTTGTAAACATGTCTACAGGATTTTCACTCGTATGCACCTTTCCTAGCTTTAGGTGTCCCTCTTCTAAAAGTGCGTGTATGAAGTGATATCTCACCTCAATGTGCTTTGTCCTTGAATGAAAGTCTGAGTTCTTTGCAAGATGGATAGCACTTTGGATATCACTGTACAAGACACAATTGTCTTGTTTGAATCCAAGCTCTTCTAAGAATTTGTGAAGCCACAACATTCTTTGCTTTCCTTTGTCATTGCTACATATTTTGGTTCCATAATAGAAAGTGAGACCACTTTTTGTAGCTTTGAAGCCTGGCTTTGTTGTGCCTCCAATTGTGAAGACATAGCCAAAAGTGCTCCTTCAAGTATTTTTGTCGCCTTCCATATCTTCATCAGCATACCCTTGCAAGAAAATATTAGTGCCTCCAAAATACAAATCATTTGTTGTTGTCCCTCTTAGATACCCAAGTATCCACTTCACAGCTTGCCAATTCTCTTTACCTTGGTTGAACCTACTTACAACTCCCACTACATGTGCAATGTTTGGCATGTCAAGACCATAGCATACATAGGAGAACCTACCGGTGCAGCATATGGAACTTTAGACATATAGGATATCTCCTCTTGTGTACTTTCTAGTACCTTCTTGATGTAATCCTCCTGAGATAGCTTTATTGTCTTCTTCATCTTTTCCCTTGATATCTTTATACCAAGTATCTTCTTTGCAGCACCTAAATCTTTTATTGAAAAAGATTTAAACAACTCCCCTTTTAGGTCTTTGATGTCCTGCATGTTAGCACTTGCAATCAACATGTCATCAACATAAACATTAGGATGATGAACTTCCCATCTCTCAAATTCTTTGTGTAGATGCAATGATGTAAGCTGCATCTTGTGAATCCATGATCCAACATCCATCGATCGAAATTCAAGTACCACTGTTTGATGCTTGCCTTTAGACCATACAAGTTCTTCTTTAATATGCATACCATTTTCTCCTTACCTTTTACTTCATACCCCTTTGGTTGAATCATGTAAATTTCCTCCTCTAAGTCACCATTGAGGGAATGCCATATTTACATCCATTTGCTCAAGATTTAAATCATGACTAGCCACAAGGCTTAAGAGAAGCCAATTGAGTTCATTTTTACAATACGAGAAAATATTTCATTGAAATCAATACCTTTCTTTTGCAAAAACCCTTTTACCACAAGCCTATACTTGTACCTTTTCTTCCCTCCTTCTTCTTCGTTCAGCTTATACACCCACTTGTTCTCTATGATGCCCACTTATCGTTAGGCAACTCAACCAACTCCCATGTTTGGTTGTAATGTAGGGAGTCCATCTCCACTTGCAGACTCTTCATCCATTATTCTTTGGATCCGTGATGCATAACTTCTTCGTATGATTACGGCTCTCCAGAATTTGAGATCAAGAGATGGTTAAAGGAAGGAAAGAATCTTTTTGGAGGTCTGCTTGCTCTTGTAGATCTTTGAGGAATAGGGTGAGGCTCCTCATTTGATTGACGTTGTTGCACATTGTCACCGTTTGCAGTCCTTGAGTCTTCACTATTCTCAAGCTCCATGTACTCATCACCTATTTCTTTTGTTTGTTTTCTTTCCAATTAATCTTTGTACATATTTTTTTTGTTAAAAGTTACCTCCCTAGTCCTAAACATTTTACCATCTTCACGATTCCATAGGAGATACTCAAAGACACCTTCTCCATAGCCGATGAAGAAACACTTTTTGGACTTTGCATCTAGATTTGATCTTAAGCGTCTATCTATGTGCATGAACTTAAACACTTTGAGAAATGAATAACTCACCAGTTTATATGTCCATGCCTCATCTAGAACTCCCCATCCAATGCCGTTGAGGGTGACAAGTTGATCAAGTACATAGACATTGTGAGTGGGATGGAAACACACACAACATCTCTATAATTACCCGACACATACCCTTGGGATAATACACACACACACACACACGCACACGCACACACACACACACACTATGGGGCGCTACTCGGCTTACAAAAACCACCTGATTGAGATAGGGAGCACACGGATGGAGTGACAGAAGAGAGACTATCCATTTGCCCACTCAACACACACACACACACATCAACTTCAAGGAGGAATATTTCTAATGCTTAGATATAAATGAGCTTGGGCCGACACCAATGGGGCAAATATCTCACACAATATGGACGAAATATGCCAGATACAATCACAAATTTGAGAAGAGGCTTCGCTCACAGGAGAAACTTACACAACCAAAATAGTAGAAAAATAGAGAGAAATTTGGCAAAATTGGCGCACCATTGTGTGTGGAACGGCCCAAAACCCTAGTCTACAATATCAAAGTGCTCAAATCCGAGCTCGGATGAGCAATTTATGTCCAAAACAGGCTCCAAACACAACAAAAACTGAGTTGCGGCAGTTCGTCCTCTTCTCTCCATGTGTTTCTAGCTTTTTTTAATCAGGTTTTTTAGTTTCCACGCTTCACTTTATCTCTTGGGCACCTTTGGCCTTTTGATTGACCTCAAACGAACCCGGAACAGGCCAAAAAATGGCCATGCAGTGAGCTTTTGTTACCCTTCAACATCCATCCGCACACCTGGCACTCAACTTCTTTCAATAATGCATCCAAAAATCATGTGAAGTGTCCCCAAAATATAGTTCTCATGATGACCTTTCTGCATAATTCATCACAAGAAAACACGCCCGTTGTGTCCTCACTTACTCACGTGCAAGTCTTGATCCCATTCGACCTCCTGACGCCACAAGATGTCATCTGACGCACCTGCTTACCTCATGGCGTGAGCCCGATGATAGCTTCCTTGAGAAGTTTTACACTCCATCAACTACTCATTATTGTAGAAAACACACTTATACTCGTAATAATGAAAATTGATGTACTATGTACTCGTTATCCTACCTGTACACATGTGGGCCCCACGTAACCACTTGGCTCTGGTCAATGGGAAATTCTTTATTCGATGCACCATGCATGTGTATATACATATGTGCAATCACTTCTTCCAAAAAACTTCTAACATAATTTGCCTATCCCCTAGCGTGCTACATCATTCATGATCAGCAGTATAGCAAAAGAGATATGAGACTCGCCGCATCACATGTCTCCTCATCCCACACAAATATTACTTGTTCTGCAGACAACTCATCTTGCTCCACCATCATTAATCTAGCATGATATAATTTAAGACGCAATCCAATTACCCCTTACTTATGTAGAATCCCATCCAGGTTAGCCAGCTAATATGTACCATTCAAAAAGCACTCAACTGCCTTGAAAGGGCCTTCCCACTTAACTTGAAACTTCTTTTGGAATGTCTTGTCCAACTTACTATTGTAGCACAAAACCAAGTCATTTTTTTGATACCCTTAATTTTGACCTTTTCATTTATCTTTGCTAAAGCCTTATCTTGCATCTGCCCATAATGTTCTAATGCGCTCATCCTATCCACCTGAACCTCTTGTAATTGTAAGAGCCTCTCTTTGAATGCATGACTGGGCTGCCTAAGCAACTTCTCTAACATCTTGACCGCAGGCAACTTTACTTCCATAGAAAATAGTGCTTCCTTTCCATATACCAAATGAAATGGAGTAAACCCTATACCTGTCTTGATCGGAGTACGGTAAGCCCATAATGCACTAGGCAATTCCAAATCCCAATTCTTTCCTTGGTGCTCTGTCACTTTTGAAAGAATTTGTACCAACTCACCATTGAATCTTTTGTTTAAGCCATCACATTGAAGATAATAAGGAGTGGTATACTGGTGCCTAATCTTCATCTCCGTGCATAAAAATGTTAAGTATGGAGCCTGATTTACCCTTGTAATTTTTTGTGGTAAAAGCGCACATTTGTAAGGCCCCCATTATGAGGAGAAGCCATCGTGCGTGAAGGTAAATCACTCACTGGAAACCAAAAATTTTCCCCCTGGTCGGAATATTATGGCCGGTCGGCGGTTGGAAAGTGGTCGGAAAACAACCGTCGGGTGGCCGGTAGTCAATGGCTGGTGGCCGGTGGTCGGAAGTCAATGGCCGATGGCCTGTGGCCGAACTCAATGGACGGTGGCCGAATTCAAAAGTGGACTTGTCTTCTCAAGGGCAGCCACACATGGGCGGATTGGAGGGTCCGATTTGGACTTATTCACACAAGGGCGGCTACACATGGCTGCCTCTCATAAGAGAGGGCAGCCCTTTTGGCCTATAAAAGGAGGCCATTTCTACACACATTTCATAGTGTGAAGTTGATGCAACAAGGGGAGTGTGAGGTGGTGAGAGTGAAGCAAGGCGGGAGCTCCATTAAGGGTATAATCCCTTTATAAACTACTTCTTGTTTTGAAGTACTAAAGCCATTGAGTGGCTGCTTTCCCATGGACGTAGCCCACATTGGGTGAACCACGTATATTGTGTGTACTCTCTCTCTCTCTCTCTACTCTATAATCTCGTGTATGTAAATCTGTCTCTCTCCATTAAGTAATCTACTCAATTATCTATTTAGCTACGTCCTCTTTCCTAACAAAAAAGTCTAATAGTTTAGCTCTAAATCCTAGCCCCTTATCCGAAAGTAGCTCTAGTGGCACCCCAAACTTGCAACATATTTCATCGTACACAAACTTTGCCACATCCTTTGCAGTGATTTGTTTTACGGAGATAGCCTCTGCCCATCTAGAGAGATAGTCCACTGCAATCAAAATTTAGCTTTTACCCTTGCTTGTGATAGGTAACGGGCCTATTGCATCAATTCCCCAATTTTCAAACACACCAAATGCCATAATGGTTTCTCGTAGCTCTGGCTTCAACACTCTCTTCCCAAATGCTTGACATCTATTGCAAGACCTGCACCAATGGTGAACATCCTTGTGCAAACTAGGCCATACATATCCCTCTTGCAAGATCTTATGCAAGGTGACCTTTAGAGCAAAATTTCTTCCACATGCGCCTTCATGATTTTCTTCCAACACTCTATGCTCCTCCCGCCAAGGTACACGTCTCAACACTAGATCAAATCCTTTCATGTACAAGACATCATCAATCAATTTGTACTTGGACGCTCTATGCTGAAAAACATACTTCTTAGACTTTTGAATGTCCTTCGGAATGATTCCTGTTAGCAAAAACTCCTCTTCTTGAGCCAAAATTTCCCGGCCATAATAAAGAGGTAAATTAATCCTTAACACAAATAGCTCCCCAATCATGCTTTAAACTGCTTCATGTGCCTCTCCATTTAGAGCATGCTCAATGTGTCTAATACTCCATGCTTCAAAACTTTTAACAAGCCTTTAATTCTGAAACACATTTCCTTCAATGAGGTGTTCTTGCTCTTCCACACACCCAACACTTGCTTCATAACTAACAAGGCATCACCTTTTATGCTCAACCTTCTATTCCCATGCTTCAAAAAAATGTGTAATCCGGCTTCCAAAGTAGCATATTCAGCCTCATTGTTACTATGAACATCCAATTTGAACCCTCTCTTGCATACAAGCTTCCCCTCTGGATCGTAAAGTGTTATACCCCCTGAAGCCGCATCATGCGTCTTTCTATATGAGCCATCAAAGAACAACACATGTGCATTGCTGATCTGTAACACTTCTTCAGCTACCCTTTTCACTACCTCTTCCTTAACAAGAAGGGGATTCTCCTTGTTCCTTGTAGGTCAACAAATCAGCTAGGGTAGCTCTTGTACTGTCTTTCGCTAAAAAAGAGAACTCCAACTCTTGCAGTTCAAGTACCCATTTCGTAACCACATTTGACATGTTAGTGCTATTAATTAAATGTGGCAAAAAGGTGTAAGTTGTTAAGAAAACAAAAGGTCATGGTAGCAAGTAATGAAGAAATCATCGACAAGCAAATATTACACTGGCCATCACTAGCTCTACTTCCAACAATTTTCTTTCTGCTACCAGCTTCACTCGGCTTGTACAATACACTGGCCTCATATAATGGTTGCCCTTCCATTTTTCAATAGCATGGCTCCAATGGCATCATCCCCACTCATAGATTTACATAAAACACTTGCTCCCAATCAAGAGCCTACATGGCTGACAGCCCCCCTAACACCTCTTTCACCTCTTGAAAGACTTCTTCACATTTGTCATCCCATTGCAATGAATCATGCTTTGCCACTTGTTGTAATGGATAAAGGATCTTTGAAGACAACGTAATAAATCACGCCATGTACTTCACTTTGTGTATAAAGGTTGCCAAGTGCTTTGTGCTCTTAGGTGATGGAAGAAGAATAATAGACTTAACCTTGTCTGTATCTGGCTCAATGCCATTTTCTGACACCATATGGCCCAATAGCTTCACCCTTGGCTGTGCTAGATTACATTTCTTTGGATTTAGTTGTCCTTCACATTCATCATATCGAGCCAATACCATCTGCAACTTCTCATGGTGTTCAACACTACTGTTGTAGACACAAAATTTGTCCATAAAAACTTTAACACAACTACCAATGAATGGTGACAATACCCAATTTGCTCTCTCTTGATAGAAGGATGGTCCATTTCTCAACCCAAATGGCAATACCGTGTAGCAATAACAACCCCATGGTGTAATGAAAGTTTTCTTTGTTCGGTCTCTTAGAGTAATCTTCAATTGAAAATAGCCTGAACACTGTACCTCTCATAACCTGCCACTGAATCCAAGATCTGATGATCGATGAATGGAAGAGGATATGGTCCGTTCTTCTTAGTGGCCTAGGGTAAGACGGGTTTAAGGGTTTAAAATCTACACAAATCCTCCACTTTCTATCCTTCTTTGGGCTGACCACTACTGGACTCACCTATTCTATGGTTTCCATTGGGACTATGAACCCTGCCTTCAATAACTTGTCCACCTCTTGCCGCAAGGCTTCCATCTGTTCTTGACCCATCCTCCTTAGCCTTTGCCATGCTGGCTTAGCACCTTCCTTTGGGTCTATATGCATCTCTTCTCCTTTGAACCCTCTAATCTATTCGTATGAAGTAATGAACATGTAAGGTTTTCGGTTCCTGAAACCTTAGAAATTGTATAAAGCCTAATCAAATTGATCTGTTTGTCAAGAAAGCAATGTGGAATTGTCCTACCATGGAAAATGTTAGTATTCTTGGAATCGTAATTATGACTTTATTATGGTTAGAAATTTTCAGAACTGAATTTCAACAAAAACTGGCATAGTTATGGCCACTGGAAGTTTATAATGTTAACTAAATTGTAAAGTGTTGGCAATTATTGCTGCAAAAGGCTTGTATCGTAGAACTTTCTAGATAATTACAAGCTGTAATAGGCCTAAAAACTAGTAGAAATTGATTATGTGTATGATCTAGAGGGCTGTGTGGGGCAGTAATGAACTTGCCCAGGCTGGAATTAGTAGCAGGTGGTGCTAGGGGAAGGCTGGGGGCTACCTTGAAGTGAAAATACCTGCCAAAAAAATCCTATGAGTCTTAAAAACTTATAAATAGGTCCCCTCTCTTCACAATTGAACTCAGATTCCGAGTCTTGACAGACTTGTCTTGCATATAATAGAAAACCTCTCACAAATTACTTAGAGAGCAAAAAGTCTTTGTAATTAGTCTAATTTGGTTAATTAGAAAAATAGCTTAAGTTTTGATTACTTTCTCATAAGAAAACTATTAACTAAGCATTCTCTATTTTTATTTACTCTCTAAATTATCATTAGACTGCTGATCACTAATTCGTTAAGCACAATCAATAATCTAATTAATTAATTACTACATATTAAGCTGAAAATGATTAATTTTTAGGTTGATTTATGAAGAAAAATAGTTTTTAAGCCTAAATAACTATAGTATAATTTTTAGAGCTTGGTTATGCTGTGTAGAAGCTAGGGAAATTAGATCTTAATTTTTTGAGTAATCCACCTAATCAATTAGGCAAAAATTAACTATGTTTAATCATAAATTAAAGGCAAAATTAGTTAATAGACTTAGATAATTACCGTAATTATCAAAGCTAGAAAACCTTGTTAAGAAGGTGGGATAATTAGGCCATGCACAAAATATTATTTTATCTAAATAATTAGGCCAAAATTGTCTGGTTTTGAGCATAAACCAAAGGGCGAAATTAACTAAATCACTTAGATAACTATACAATGATTATTAGCACTAGAAATCAATGTTAGGAAGCTGGGAAAACTTAGTTTATCTAATTAATTAGGCCAAAGCTGTCTACTTTTGAAGCATAAATTCAAGAGGAAAATTAGCTAAATCACTTAGATAATTATATAGTAATTATCAAAGTTGGAAATCAATGTTAAGAAGCCAAGAAAATTAGGCCATACATAGAAAATTAGTGTATCTAATTAATTAGGCCAAAATTGTTTGTTTTTGAGCATAAATTAAAGGGGGAATTAGCTAAATTACCAAGATAATTATATAGTAATTATCAAAGCTAGAAATCAATGTTAAAAAGACATGATAGTTAGACCATGCACAGGAAATTAGTATATCTAATTAATTAGACTAAAATTGACTTTTTTTTAGCATAAATTGAAGGGAGAAATCAGCTAAATCACTTAGATAATTATATAGTAATTTTTAGAGCTAAAAATCAATGTTAGAAACCCATGATAGTTAGTGCATGCATAGGAAATTAGTTTATCTAATTAATTAGACCAAAATTGTCTGCTTTTGAGCTTAAATTGAAGGGGGATATTAGCTAAATTACTTAGATAATTATATAGTAATTAGTAGAGCTAGAAATCAATGTTAAAAAGTGGAGAAAATTAGGCCATGTGCAAGAAAATAGTTTGTCTAGTTAATTAGGCCAAAATTGTCTATTTTGGAGCATAAATTTAAGGAGAAAATTAGCTAAATCACTTAGATAATTATATAGTAGTTACCAGATGTAGAAATAAATGTTAGGAACTCGAGATAAATAAGTCTTGAACAAAAAATTAGTTTAGCTGACTGTAAATTGGAAAGAGAAATTAGTAAATTAATTTATATAACTACATAGTAATTACCAAAGATGAAAACAATATTAGGAAGTCGGGATAATTATCTTAAGCATAAATAATTAGTTTGGCTAATTACTTTAGCTTATGTTGCCTGATTTTGACTATTAATTAAGAGGGAAAATTAACAAATTAATTTATATAACTACATAGTAATTACTAGATATGGGAAATAGCATTAGGAAGTTGGGATAATTATCTTAAGCACAAATAATCAGTTTAACATATGGAAAAAATGAGAGACTTGTAATGTTTCTCATCACTTGGTCACTACAAGCCTCCAAAGTTGATGGACCAGTGCATTTTGCCCAAAACAACAATTTCTTACGGTTGATTGCATATAAATAAAAGTGGGGATTTTTGTAGGACATGAGATAAAATGCCCCGTTGACTTCCGTGGGTTGGTGACCAAAACATATGGTTGCTTTTACCTCACTAATTTTTTTTTGGGCAAAAAAAAAAGGTACAAAAAAGTTGCATTTTTTCCATTCTGCGGACCTATCATCAAAGTTTCTATAGTCACACTCAATATAGATACTATATACATGTTTTCTTGGTTCCCTTTGGCCCTTTGGATTCAAAAGGAGCCATGGAGCATGTCAAAAGGATAATGGATCTCTTAGAATTGGAACCTTGGGGGCAATGATAAAGTGCTAAATACAGCAAACATGAAAAAACTGGGTTTACCATTATGACCTCTAGAAACCCATAGAAACTACTCAATATCTAGCCAAGTTTGTAGTCTATGATTAGATATGGTTACGACCTACAAAATACACACAATTGGCCTAAGAAACTAGCAATATTGAGAAAGTTGTACTTGCTACTCTAAAATGTATCGTATTCTTCAGCAATCAAAAAACTCAACCATCATCATATACTATGCTATATAGCATATTAGGTCCCCCAAAACTCAAGGAAGATTAGATTTATGTTATACATTACACTTACACAATCAAAATTGAATTTGGATATCAAGAAAGCCACCAAAAAATTCATAAAAGTGCTAATTTTGGCCAAAAAACAGGATTATGCAATTCTTGTAAATTGGTCATAACTTTCAATTTTAACACTTAGCTCTCCCTAAAAGCATCCAAACATGTTGAGAACTATGAAGGCCTAACCTCTAGCCATCTAAACCCCACAAACATGAAGTTTAGAGTGGTATAGTTGCCAAAAATTGAAAAAAGACAAAAACAGGACCTGTTTTTTCACACAGTTTAGGTTCAAAACTGTTGTGCAAAAGTAAGGTTATTGGTGAGATCGATACTCCAAAAAAAATGCTAAGTTTTTTTCAGCTCACAAGGAAACTTTGTGGATATATAGCACCTAGAAATTCATTTTCATACTCTTCAAATAATTCAAGAAAAATGGTCACTTAATAGGACACAAAAGTGTCCAAGGACATAAAAGTGTCATGTTACCATTCTAGTGTTAAGTCTTTTGAATACTTTAAGTTCTTTTATAAGTTAACATTGCGTACGTAAAGAGGGAATAAGAATCAAAAAAGGAATAATTGGCTGAAAATGGAAGGAAACTTTCAAGAAACCAACGAGCATTGTTTGTAATTAGGAAAGGATTGTTTGGGCGAAGACTGGTTGACCTAGAAAAGAATGTTTGATCATCCTTAAGACAACTTGTCCAAGACACCTGTGATTCCTTGGAATATTTTACTCCAGGTGATGAGTAATGATGGCAAGTCATCCATGGATGAGTCGGTTACCTCTGTGTACGTAGAGTCTTTAACCCGTGCATGTTTATGTTTGCTAGCAACAAGCTAACTCGGATACCATTTTCCGGAGCTCCCATGTAAAAACACTTATTATTTTTTATAAATCGCAAATATTATAACTCCTATTTTTCAAGTAAATCTTTTAATTGATTAGCCGGGGCTACAAGCTTCCAGATTGTATCAACCTATCATTACCAGTTTTTAGTTAGAGCTCCCAAATTATTAGTTTTGACCACCAAAGACCTTGGCTAAGGTATAAAAGCCATTTTTTGTAAGTTATTATGAAGTTTTTGGATAATGAAATACACAGCGCGCTAACGACGCTCACTTGTCTCCTTCTCGCGCTTCCTACTCCCTCCCCGGTTGTCACATTGCAGTCGTGTTTGTTGCATTACAACCGTAGGTAAGAGCTCTACGCATTGGCATAAACACATTATAGTATTTCGTAGTTTTTGGTGTCATCCACCCATGGCATAATTTCATCATAATAGAAATTTACACTTCGAAATAAAAAACTAAGCATAGGCGGGGTATTAGGCCATCATTGGTAAGCATTTAGGTGTATTCTGGGTCGAAAACGACTAAATAAAAAATCCAATGCTGTTAATAATCGCAATTTTTGCACTTGACCTAAAGTGGATTTGAGACCATAAGCATGTGTGCTTAGGTCTTATAAACAAATCCTAGAAGTTTCATGCATTCAGAAGGAGTCATAGATGAACAAGCACTAGTACCAGTTACACCCTATGTTGAGCCTAGTCCATCTACAGTAATGGTAGAAGGAGATTTGTATAATTCACACCCACCACCAATGGAAGAACCTGCGACTTATCCTCCACCAGAGCTTGCACCAATGTATTATGTAGCTAATCAAGGTGTTAGACCTCTTATGGTAAGACTCATGATTAAGCCAAGAACGGGAAACTGTCATAACTGTGGTGCAAATGATCATTGGAAAAATGAATGCCCAGAGCTTGACAAGAAACTTAAGCCAGTTGAAGCTTATTGCATACAATGTTGCAAAAAGGGAGGACACTTTTCAGAAGATTGTCCAAAAATCCTCTAAACAAAGGGTAAAACTGTAATAAACGTAGTCCAAGTGATACATAGTAGCTCATCTGAGAGTGAACCGATTATTCCAATCAAGGTAATCACCAGGGCCCAGGCTAAGAAAAAGAAACATAACTCCTCTGATGATTCGGAGAATACAAAAATTTCTTCTGAAAATATCAAAAGAAGCAAAAGCAAGAGGTATGAGATGAGAAGGCAGAAACAAAAGCCTGAAATTGAGAAGAAAGCAAAGAAGCTATTACAGGCAAAGGTGAAAGAAGCTGGAAGCAAAATCAAAGAAACAATCGTGAAATTTGGAGGATCCATTTTGGTTGATAAAATTTTGAGCCTATTAATGCATTCCTGGAAGCATACCAAGCAGGATTTAAAGAAAGCCAAAACATGGAAAAAAAATAGAAAAACTATCATTCTCTAGACACTAAAGTAGCTAAGTTTGAAGCTTATCAAAACTTACCACAAGCTCCTCAGGTTTTGCCATACTTTCGAGCTTGGGTTTTTGTTTTTCCTACATTTCTTGCGTGATTCATACCAAATCTAGGAAAAAGAGACAATCAAGAAAAATCCAAAATGGTGGTAGAACCCCACATTGAACCAAAAGAGCCAGAACTTATAGTGGCGGACAACGAAGATGCCTTAGACGGAATTCCATTCGTAGAGGAAGACTAGCCAGGACACTTATGGAAAAACGTTAGAGAGATCAATGATATGAGCCTAACTCTAAAGTCAACTCCTATAGAGGAAGTTTGGTTATACAACCTATCTCCTGATATGGACATGGATGTACAATCCTTGTATGATGAGATTAAAACCGCCTCGCGCCCCCAAATTTGGGCCCTACATCCCCCCCCGGCCAGAGCCGTGCCATATAGTGATGAGGGTAGGCGAGAATGAAAAGGGAGATAAAGGCGTTTTAAAGAGTGTAGGTGTGGTGGAGTAGTGCGCTCAGGGGCAATGATGTGCACCCTCCATATGAATGCATGAGTTAACACTAGGTTGGTAATGGGACACTTTTATGTCCTGTTAAGTGACCATTTTCCTTGAATTATGTCAAGAGTTTCAAAATGGATTTTGAGGTGCTATCTATCTAGAAAATTGTCTCATGAGCTAAAAAAAACTCTACATTTTTTTGGAATATCAATTCCATCTTTAACCGTGTCCTTGCACAACATTTCACAACCTAAAATGTGTGAAAAAACGAGTCCTGATTTTGCCTTTTTTCAACTTTTTGCAACTATACCACTCTAGAATTCATGTTTGTGAGGTCTATAATGCTGGAGAACTATCTTTAGTAGTCCTCAACATGTCGTGATGCTTCTAGGGAGAAATAAATATTAAAGTTGTAAGTTATGACCAAATTACAAAAATTGTCAAATCCTATTTTTTAGCCAATTTTAGCTCTTCTATGATTTTTTTGGTGGATTTCATGATATTCAAATGCATTTTTGATTTTATATGTCTCATACTGTAACATAAAGCTAATATTCCTTGAGTTTTGGGGCACCTAATACCCTATTTTCCATAGTACACAACGATGGTTGATCTTTTCAATTATAGAAGAAAACTAAACATTCTAGTATATCAAGTATAGCTTTTTCAATATTGTTAGTTTCTTGTGACAACTACATGCATTTTCTAGGTAGTAACCATATCTAGTCATAAGGATCAAATTTGGCTAGATATTTAATAGTTTCTATGGGATTCTACAACTCATAATGTTGAACCCAGTTTTTTCATGTTTGCTGTATTTAGCACTTCATCTTTGTCCCCAAGATTCCCCTTGGTAAGAGATGTATTATTCTTTTGACATGCTCCATGGCTCCTTATGAACATAAAGGAAAATAGGGAACTAAGAAAACATGCATATATTATTTGTATTGAGCGTGGCTATAGAAACTTTCATGATAGGTTTGCAGAATGGTAAAAATTCAACTTTTTTGTACCTATTTATTTTGGCAAAACAAAAAATCGTAAGTGAGAAGCAAACATATGTTCTAATAACCAACCCATTGAAGTTCACTAGGGAATTTATATCAAGTCCTACAAAAATCCCTAATCCTACTTTTATGCAACAAAACGTAAGAAATGACTGTTTTGATGAAAATGCACTGGTCCATCAACTTTGGAGGC
>NC_140937.1:18481950-18489450 GCF_014529385.1 Adiantum capillus-veneris
GCCACTCCTGCCTCTCTGCTGACAATAGATAGCGTAGAAAATTGAGTCTTTGACCAGTGTGCTTGCGAGCGTTGAGCGAGCGAGAGAGAGACCAGTGAACCGTGATTGTGACAGGGAGCCCCGAATTTGGCTTGGTTCCATGCATGTGTGCTTGCATCCGGGCACCATCGCACCAGTCTCCGTATATGATATGTTCGTATGCACTCCTACGCATTCATGAGAGAGATAGATAGATTATGGTCTCTCCATTCGTTGAGCCAACTGGGAGCAGCCTGAGCGGCAAGCTCAGTCTCAAATTCCTCCAAGTTCCAACTGGAGCGCAGAGAGAGAGAGAGAGAGAGAGAGAGAGAGAGAGAGAGAGAGAGAGAGAGAGAGAGAGAGAGAGAGAGAGAGAGAGAGAGAGAGAGAGAGAGAGAGTACTACCAACGAGGAGCAGTCTGTACGAGAAAAATCAATTTCACAAATATACAAAATTACATTTAAGGTGGATCCAAATTAGAGGGATCCCCCCCCCCCCCCCCCTACATGTGGCGGAAGCACTGAGGCAAGCTTTTCCATGCATGGGAACCCCTCCCATATATCTTTGCCCTTTCATAAATAAGTAAGCTTTCTTTGTTGATCTCTCTTTTAACCTTAAATATTAAATATATATATTCTAAATTACATTATATATTTTAGTATTTTCTAATATATTTATATATTATTCCACCCTACTAAATATTTTATTCACTAGTTTTCATTTTCAAACCTCAACCCCACTTTCAAATTTCAATAATACCTCCATCTAGATGATTGCTAATCTTTTCAAAACTCTAGGTCATGTTTTCATACACATGAAGGAGCTTACACTTGAAGGCAAGAGAGAAGTCCACTCAAAGGAGACCACCAAAAGACTTTTGCAGCCACAAATAATACATTATTTGGCTGAATTTTTTAAGTAAAGAAGAACCCCGAATCTGAAGGAGCAGTCAACATGAAAGATGTAGCTCGTGATCTCAACTTTTAGCTCAATTTTTTTCAGAATTTTTGGAGTTACGAATGCAGAGCTATGATTTTTGTAGTGGACCCCAGTTTTCTCATGTAATGGTGACACAGGCCATCCCTAGTTTTCTTCCCTCTAGAATGGCTATGGTTCTACAAGTCTTCAAGCATGATTACAAGAGACAAGGATCTTTTAATGAGGTCTTCGCAAGTCTAGAGTGATTCTATCACCATTTTTGGAGGATCCGTCCTCATCAAGAATTATCCACCTTCGACAACCTCTCTTATAATTTTCTTACCTCTCTCTTCTCTCCCTAATAAGCTTATGTCTAGCCAAAGCTAGACTATTGTAAATATCTCCTATCCTCTACATCCTACCCACATTCTCTCTTCTTCTCTCTCTATTAACTCTGGTATTTTAAATAATGAGGAGACAAGATGGGAGCCACAGTCACATGCACCCAATTTTCCTAGTCACCAGAGTGGGACACTCACCTCGATTAGAAATATTGCTAAAAAACTTCCCTCCTTCCCTATATAAGGAGGCCATGAGAGCTCACTTGGGGCCACACACACACACACACACACACACCTATCCATACACACTCTTGTGCTACATGCTTGTAGCATGAACCCTAATCACATAATCACAACACCATCATTATCACCATCACCATGCACAAAAGATGAGCACCACACCTCCACACCACTTGTAATTAAGGGTTGAAGGCACAATTTCAAGAAGAAGAAGGGTGGACACACTCATGATATTCCTCGCCATCAACTCCCATCTCTCCATTATGCCTCCTACGATCTTGTTTCCTTCTCAGTTTCCTGCCATAGGCTACCTATTGTATTCATCTTTTGCAAGCAATCAACACACTCCATCTTGGTGCCATACTTTGTGTCGCTTTGGATACATCTCATTGTGAGTATGGTATATGCTTGTTCCTTGCTTTTTTTTTTTTGCTTATGTTAAGGTGTGCGGATTCTCCACCATACACACACACACACACACTCTCCCTCTCATATTCCTATCATCTTGCTACTTCCATCTTGAGGTGAGCGGATTCGCCACCTTTTGTATGAGAAGTGAGCATACTTGCATGTATCCCTGACCTTGTTATCTTCCTTACTACATGCACGAGTACCGAGCCCATTCTCACTCACTCACCACTCCTCTTACCTTATTCTCTGACCACCCCATTCCACATTTGGGTGTGGATCTTGAAATTATTTTCCATGGAATGTTTCATTGTGTATATGTATGCGTCCTAGCCGCATATCTTGCTAGGTGGTGCCCCTATTGCGTATTCCCCATGATGAGGCCATTGTGCATAGTCTTGGTGTAGAGGCCACCGGGTCTATTTTTTCACTTCCGCCTCTCATTTGGTTCCCTCATGGAGGAGGGCTCTTGAAACCTTCAGTTCACAAGGCTGACATGTTTACTTCTCTTCATGGACGAGTGGCTTCTTGAATTCTCTAATTGGACCACTGAAGAGGAGGAGCTTGAAGAAGGTTTGACTCAAGTCATCAAGACACTCTTGCCAGGGTGTTGTATTGTTAGCATAGAAGAGGTGGTAAGACCCTCTTTCCCTACTCAAATTGTTTACATTTCTCATCATCCCCGCAAGCGTAAAAGCAAGGCACAAGCTGCATCATGCTTACATTGTAGCCAAAAACCGCACCTTCGACATGAGTGCAACCCAAAGTGAATAAAAGGCCATCATTTTCTCCCTCGACGTCTGCAGAGGCGTTCTCACATCAGTAGGCTATCAAGTAGCGCCAGGCTACTCTATATCTACGTCCACATCTTTGCCACCTATTCCACCTACGCCCACAACAAGCCTTCACAACTTGAGGAAGCTACTACGAACACGTGGTCCCTCCCTCTCCCTTGCACCAAAAGATTCAAGGGTTTTCCAGTGCCGACAATCACCCCGTCTCCAAAACAAAAGGGTAAATCCTCCAAAGTCTTTCTATACCTCACTCTCATCTCATGAGCTAGGAACTAGAAACAGCAGCATGGATTCTACGTCGTCTACCGAGTGAAGTGGCGGAGCTTGTCATCGACAAGTTCTTTGACACTGGTTTTGCTTGGCAGAAAGACAAGACCCTCCACCTTCAAGGAGTGTTTCTTGTGAATCAAGGCTATGATGATGACTTTACAGTTTGCTATGTATCCATCCAACTTGGATTAATACAAGTGGTAAGACTCACCACCTACCTCATCACACCTGTGTATACCCTAGATGGCACTCTATCTTGCAGGAAAGTGAAGTTGCTCAAAGAGAGAGAGTTCAAGCTTTTCCAAGAGCTTGCTAGAGGGGCAGTCCTAGAGCTAGAAGACGAAGACAACCTTGTCCTGTGGTACTATAAATTTGACCTCGACTACCAAGAGCTCTACACCTCCGACTATAACCTTCCACCACAAAGGAGAGAGCCTTTCCGAATTATCATGTGATGGACCTAGCGCATCAACCTTTTGCAAGGAACCAAACTTATGCACCACAACGAATTCAATCAATCAAAGTAATCTTGGACCGCAAGATGTTTTATCAGCAGATCATTACAATCATGTTTGGTAAAGAACGACTGCAAGAGATAAACACCTCTTCTCTACCCTTTATCCTCCCTATGATTAATCATGAAGTGTCTTTTGATGTAGTTATTTTCATCCTTGTATAGTATGTTTTCCATCCACCGAGCACCCATGTATTGAATCTCTATAAAATAAAAAATAATGGCAAGTGTAGCATTTCCAACATTTACTGGTAAGGTGGGTGAGGATGCTGCAAACTTCCTAGACAGCTTGGAAATAGCATGTGTCATCTCTGCAAGAGATGATGATGCTTCGCGCTTGTGCATCTTCCCACTTCTAATGAAGGTGGAGGCAAGATCATGGTACAATGCCTTGGCACAAGAAACCAAGGAACGGTGGGACTTATTAAGAGCAGCCTTTGTCAAGCGTTTTGGAGAGGGCACAACATCAGAGAAGCTATGGCAATTGTTGACAGAGTTGAAGCAGGGCAGTATGCTGGAATATGCATCATATGAGTCAAAGTTTGTAGATTTATGGGGGCGATGGGTTGCATCGCTA
This sequence comes from Adiantum capillus-veneris, assembly GCF_014529385.1. Lineage (NCBI taxonomy): Eukaryota > Viridiplantae > Streptophyta > Polypodiopsida > Polypodiales > Pteridaceae > Adiantum > Adiantum capillus-veneris. The sequence continues at coordinate 18,486,032 of NC_140937.1, forward strand.
AGAGAGGATGAGGGGGCACTTGATTTCCTAAAAAAAGATCAGTTTGTGGCTGGGTTATGGCCAACTCTTAAAGAGAAGGTGAAGGGAAGGTTTCCTGCTACGTATGAGCTAGCAGTTGAAGTGGCCCGCCTTAAATACAAGAAGTTGCATCTACAAGCCAGGAATATCGATGAAGAGAAAGCCGTTAGGACCCAACCACCTCTAGCACCACCTACAATAGCCGCCCAGAGGATTCAACCACAAGAACCAATTGAAGATCAACAAGACCTGCTCAACCGAATCACCAATCAACTTGAGAATCTCTTAGTCCATTTGATACAACAAGGGCATGCACAAAATCAAGAATACCACTACTACAATTGTGGGGAGGATGGTCATGGCATGTTCTACTGTCCACACCCAAGGAGACAGAATTTCAACAGAGGAGCCAGGCAAAACCAGGTTTTACCACCGAGAGCAAGACCACCACCACCGAGGACACCACAACAAGCACCACCCGTGCAAATCCTACAACTACCCATTCAACCACAACCACCACCACCACCACAACCTCTCATTCCACCCTTACCCCCACCACCAGTTGGCAATCAAACAGTAAGCGTCATCAGTCTTGAAGGTAAAGGAAAGCAGAAAGTGGAGGAGGATAAGACCAAAGTTAAAGGAGTAGATGCCATAGGGGTAAAACGTGCTAGGCATGGTGAATCTTTCCAAAAGGAAGAAAAGATGAAGACTAAAGGGGAATCTAGCAAAAAGACGTCCAAGTCACGACGTAAAATTGACATCGTAGATTTCTCTTTGGGTGAATTTTCTAAACCATATGATTTGGTTCAAGATGTTTCTGTGCAGGGCCCAAAAATCACCTGGCCCCAGTTACTCCACCTAGCACCTAGGGTGAGGAGACAATGGACAAAGATGGTTAGCACGAGACGACCAAAGCCAAAGATAGCTGGGGCTATCTCTTGGAGGAATCTAGACGACATACTACCAGTGATGGATGCTTACATCAAAGGGCAACACATCTCCAATATATACATCGATGGTGGCGCACAAATATGCGTCATGAGTGAAAAAATGACGCACTGTTTGGGTTTAGAGGTGAGTCGGCCGGCACCATGCCGAGCCAAAATGGCAAATAATGTAAAAGTTCAATGTGTTGGTGTTATAAATTCAGTTAGGATAAAGGAATTCAACACCGAGGTAGATGTGGACATCTTTGTCATGCCACACAAAGGGGAGGGCTATCCTATCATTCTAGGGAGGCCTTGGCTTATGGCTATGAGAGCTAAGCGGGACTGGGACACCATCATAATCCAGATGAAGGATGCAAAAGGAAGGCCAATACTTTACGACATGAAGACAGGTTGGCAATGCGACATGGATCTAGAAACCTCTATGGATGAGTTTTCTAGTGGTGACTCTTCAATCACTTCAGAGGAGGAGTCAACAGGGAGTGAAGGAAGTGATAGCTCCATTGAGGTAATGGGCCTCACATTCAACCACAACAAGGTGGACCCTTCAAATTTGCAACCACAGGTGAAAGTGGTGAAGACACTTCAACTACCCCTATGGCACGAGATTGGTGGAAGACGACCAAAAGTTATATTGACGGCCACTTGGCAAGTCCTTTCTAGAGAAAGAATCATGCAGAGAAATGCAATTGAGGTCTACTAGCACTTTAGGTTTTCCTTTCTAATTGTGAACATTGTGTGTAACATTAATTTAGGAAGCTCTTTAAGTTGGGTTGCGACAAGAGTGGAAGGATTGACATCAACAACCAGTGGAATCAATCTAGGACACACCAATCAAGGAAGAATGGTTTTGCATACTAGTGGTAACATGGAGTCATTTTTCAAAATGTGGTTTGTAGTTTATCTTTTGTACATGGTGGGCTCTCTTGTGCAACAGGCATCAACCATGCAATCTATCCATGTGGGCAACAGGTCTCTATCAATTTGGCATGAAGAAGGACAAGCAAGATATGAGGATTATGGTTTCTTACTCCCTTTTGGCTATGTGTCTGGACGAGGAATCCATGCATGGTCCCACTTTGGAATACTTTCAAGGACTGATCAAGTTCTTTCCATACCTTCTATCACTTATGCAAGAGTTAATTCTTGTGCAGTTTGGGGACTCAAGAATCATTATAAGTGTGATCGTCTGAAGAGGGCATTATTGCATACAATGGATTTATGCTCAGTGTGGGACCCAGGTGGACACCGAAAAGAACTTTGGGGAGTCTCATGCTTCCAAGGGATCCATTATTCCCTACAAGGATCTACCAGCCACCAAGGAGAAATCCTACTCTATTTCAACATGCTCAAGTACAGAGCTAGATGCATGAATACCCCTAGCCTTAGGGGGAGGGCTAATGAGGCAATCTTTTCCATGCATGGGAACCCCCCCATATATCTTTGCCCTTTTACCAAAATATTTCCTATTACATAAGTTACTTTTGATTTTTCTTCCCTTTTTCACAAAAGTTTTAGCACTTATTAAATAAATAAGACTTATGCTAATCAATCACGATGTAGCATAAATAAGTAAGCTTTCTTTGTTGATCTCTCTTTTGACCTTAAATATTAAATATATATATTCTAAATTACATTATATATTTTAGTATTTTCTGATATATTTAGATATTATTCCACCCTACCAAATATTTTATTTACTAGTTTTCATTTTCAAACCTCAACCCCACTTTCAAATTTCAATAATACCTCCATCTAGATGATTGCCAATCTTTTCAAAACTTTAGGTCATGTTTTCATACACATGAAGGAGCTTACACTTGAAGGCAAGAGAGAAGTCCACTCAAAGGGGACCACCAAAAGACTTTTGTAGCCACAAATAATACATTATTTGGTTGAATTTTTTAAGTAAAGAAGAACCCCGAATCTGAAGGAGCGTTCAACATGAAAGATGTAGCTCATGATCTCAACTTTTAACTCAATTTTTTTCAGAATTTTTGGAGTTACGAACGCGGAGCTATGATTTTTGTAGTGGACCCCAATTTTCTCATGTAATGGTGACAAAGGCCATCCCTAGTTTTCTTCCCTCTAGAATGGCTATGGTTCTACAAGTCTTCAAGTATGATTACAAGAGACAAGGCTCTTTTAATGAGGTCTTGGTAAGTCTAGAGTGATTCTATCACCATTTTTGGAGGATCCGTCCTCATCAACAATTATCCACTTTCGACAACCTCTCTTATAATTTTCTTACCTCTCTCTTCTCTCCCTAATAAGCTTATGTCTAGCCAAAGCTAGACTATTGTAAATATCTCCTATCCTCTACATCCTACCCACATTCTCTCTTCTTCTCTCTCTATTGACTCTGGTATTTTAAATAATGAGGAGACAAGATGGGAGCCACAGTCACATGCACCCCATTTTCCTAGTCACCAGAGTGGGACACTCACCTCA